>NW_013952551.1:255032-274957 GCF_001266775.1 Austrofundulus limnaeus
CACACACACACACACACACACACACACACACACACACACACACACACACACACACACACACACACAAGGAAGGATTTCCATCAAAGCTTCTTTCACCCAAGCTGACCTTTGTTCATTCACTCTACCATCACATCCTCCACGTGCAATGTGAACCACTGACCTCTACACCCACCCTGAGTCGTTACATCCACAAACACAAATAGACTTTTTAATTCCATTTTTATTCCCAGCCCACACACACGAAATGTCACGCTTTTGTTTCTTTTATAGGTAACAGCCTAAGATTTGTAATCAGGGGTACAGAAGACCATTTTGAAAGGCAGCAGCAACAGGGTATATAACTGTAGTAAAAACCACTGAAACAAAGAGACACATGAAAAATCCCTCAGCACAGCAGCATGTAGTTTAATGTGGAGCCAAGAAAATCACAAAGAAACATGAAGACCTAAAAGGATTTGTTGACATTTGAAGTTTGTATCTGCTGTTCTCCAGAAACCCAGTCTTTGGTTTTCAGGCAAAGGCAAACATTGTCAAAATGAAAGAGCACTTACAGCAAAAGCTGGAAATGTTGCTTATATTTAAAGTTGGAAACCGTGAAACTGCTTGTGGGTGTGTAGTGTGATTTTTGTTTCATTTCATTGGTATCTACCATAGAAATATAATTGCCTTTAACACTTTAGTAATAACACAGTCAGTATACAGTTTCATTAAAGTATTCATTTGTCTTAAATTCAATTTAGTACCACATATGAAAGTAATCTTAGTCACTGTTTTGTAGCTAAAGCCCGTCAGTCCAGTTTATATGTGAGGAAAGACTAAAAAAAAGTATAAACAGGATCTGTTTGCTAGAATAAAATCAGATAAAATGATGGAAATATGGTGTTCACAATGGTTGCTTTTGCAAATGAAAGCTATGGACTTGAAAAAGAACAGTGTTCAGGGTTTAAAAGGTAGAAAAAGGGAGTTATGGTGTTTGCACTAATAAGGAAGACATTAATATGAGGCCAGGTGTGTGCAAGCAGGGTTTTATTTAAAGAAAAGCAAGTAAAAATACATTTTTAGAACTTAATGTTTCAAAGTGTGCAGCTGGACTGGATCAGCTCAGATGTGTTTTGGTCTTTATGCTGTCACCTTTAGCATGATCGTTGCTTCCTGCTGAAGCCAGTTTGCACCAATATGCTCCCTGTTGGGGTTTGGTGTGAAAGCTTGAACGTGCTTATGAGCTCGAAGGGTTGAAATGTACTGATAGCATACTTAGTCATAAATTTAGATCCTTTTTCTTTTTTGGTCTAAAGTAAAAATGAAATGCATCAAAAATCATTTTGACATATTTTCAATTCGTGACATAATCAGAACTCCAAGAAATCTCACCTTCTGCTGTCACAGTGACAGTGGTAAGAGTAAATTCAGTGTGTGAAAATGAAAGGCAGATTGAGACTTTGCAGCGAGTCTTGGAGGTGAAAGGAAAATTTCAGGACTAGAGAAGGCGACAATGAAAGGACATAAAAGAGGTGTGAATAAAGTGACAGAAGATGAAACAATTATGGGTTTAGATAGGAAATAACACTTTGAAGCAGATTGTATTCTGTGGTAACATGCATGTTGTGTAATATTGTATTGTAGGGCTGAATGCTCCAATTGAGTCATTCAGTGATTTTTATCTGATTTTCTGGCTCTGGAATGGGATGCAGTGGCTACTAATGGTCACTAAAAGTGGGCACAAAAAAACCTCAGGGTTAACCCTATTACACTAGATGCAGCTCTGCTGCAGTGAACAGTTCGCCGCCATTAGTTTGCACCCAATTTATACAGCGTCCACTCGGCTCAGTTATGCTTCTGTGTGAAGCTCAGAGGAGGTACGAGCAGCGTGGCCAGGAAATGTGCAATCACGCGATAAATCCAGTGATAAATGTGGAAGTCAGAAAAAAATAATTTATTCTGTGGAAGACTGACTCCAAAACTACATCACTGTCACCTTTTTGAAACTTCTGATTTCAAAATAAAATCCACGTGTATTATGCGTGTTTACATATGCTGTGTGCTACACTATGTTGCCATCTACTTCCCAAACAGAACGATACATTTTGACAGCATTTGTGTAGAAATGTATCCATACATTTTATAACATAGCTGGGATTTTGACAAAATTGGTCTACCTTTAGTGAATGTTTTTGAAAATGCGGATATGGTGCTTTTTCCTTTTCCTGTTGGTGCGATGTAGGAATACGCGATATAAAAGATATATGGTAGAAACAATATAAATTTGTCCTATGATAGAGATCTGTTGTCTACCGGCCAACCGCGCAATTCTTTTCGATGACGTAACCGGCTGGAGTCAAAACAGAGGAAGCGGGAAGCAGCGTGGCTGAAAGCGCAAATGTAGAGGGGAAAAAAAAACTTATCCGGACCTGGTTCGGGTGTTTGAAAATGAACGCCAAACTGTTTACATATTTACGTGACGGCGCGTCCTCCGGTCGGATGCCGACCGACCACACTGCCTGCTGCGGGAGGAGCGCGCGCCGCGGCATGTGTGAAGGGCTCGACACACGGGAGGCGACGTCGCTCGCTCTCCAGTCATTTCCACGCAGCGAGGCGACTGTCAGTGCAGGTGAAGTAAGTGCTCAGGAGGGACGCACAAAAATCAGTCTGGACCTCGTTTCTCCTGCGGTCATAGCGCGACGACGCACGGCCGAATGCGTGCGCACTCCAAAGCGCCACTATAATGATTGTCACCCCGCCGGAGCGCGCACAGATTAAACATGTGATGTGCAAAAAAAAAAAAAAAAAATCTGCAAAGTGTGTAGAAAGGAATACATACAAGCAATTTGTCTTACCACCTTAAAACGAAGCTGGTGATTCCAAACACAACTTCCAATGGATGCAGATAACTGTTACATTAAAGTTATTTAACCTGGTAGATCTCCCTTAAATTTAGATTTTTATGGGAGACTTTAAAGTGTCCCTTAAAAAAAGGAGATTTTAAGGTCTAAATTGTTTTTACCTATACTTATTTATTCCACTCATTGTGTAATTTATTTATTTCTATTATAAGTTTTATATCGTGATATATATTGTTACCGCCACTCATCATAATGTATATCGTGATATGAATTTTTTGCCAAATCACACATTCCTAGTACGATGTGATCTTTGTAGACTGACACTGGCGTATGGGAAAAATAGGATCGGATGTAATTTTGGCAGATTGCTGTCCGCTCTCCTAGATCACTCTTATCAACGCATCTTAACGGTCAGAACACTTCATATTGTGTTTCTTCCATCGCTCTTCTGTTTATTTAGAGAAATTAAAAATGGTTGCATAAACATTGCTCTTGGTGAAATGCCTGTTTATATTAAATTTCTGCAATATTGATTGTGTATGTCCATTTCTACATTTGCTAACGTTCAGTTTTTGTCTGATTATGGAAGGTGCATATCTGCACATGTCCTTTTTTTTGGCAGTCTGCTGTAGTTCCCTGAGTGCAGATAAAGGCTTTCTTTTCAGTGGAACAGGCTAATGGTTTGTTTACATCCTCTCGAGTTTCGTGGGGATTTACAGTCCCTGCGTTTGGCCAAAGAGGACAAGGAGGAAAGAATAATCCTCAGCTTTTGAATCCTATTCCTTATTCTAGGTTTGACTCCTGCAGCTCCCCTCTCAAGGGTTATGTTTTATTACTAGTTTTTTTTTCTGTTTTAACCTTTAGCATTTTATACTTGTAACTTTTCTTCTCTTACTCCATTTCTTTTATTAAAAAAAGGTTTCACTCGAAAAAGCACAAAATATTGTATATACATTATAATAAAAATAAAAAAGGAGTTCTGAATGAAAAGGGTGCAGAGGAAAGACAGTCTTATAACTGAAGTTATTCTTTTTTTAAATAAGGAGCAAACTTACAATGTCCAAATGTATCGTTTATCTTATTTACCTTGCATAGTATCACATTTCCCTAATAACTTTTGATTTAATCACCTTTTTGATCTTAGTGTTTTAGAGGTTTTTATATTAATGTCCCCTGAACTGTAACACATCACCCCTTCAAACTAGTTTGAAACAAAGGTTAAACAAAAAATCTCCTGTCCTTTAAGGTTATAGTGACTCTTTTAACAACTTTTGACTGGATATTTAATGGTAACAATGTTTTATGAGCTTTACACTTGACTTTAAAAATACTATAATCAAATTGATCGTAAAACTTAAATCATTTCAACTGATGAACTAATGTTTCTTGGATAATAAAATAAAAATAGTATTTGTCATATTTTTGTATAACTTTCCCTAAACTTAAAAAAAATAGATGAAATGTGGTACAATCATTGAATTATACAATTTATGCAATGCTTTGTCATTTAATGACTCCTTTACTTTATACAACATTACAATAATTTTTGCTATTTTTGTTCTTAAGTAATTAACGAGATCTCCAAAATTCTTACTTCTCACATTGTTTGCTATGCTGTTGTAGCTAGCAAACATTTATTTTCTCCACAGGCGCAAGAGTTTCGTTTTCTGTATATCTTTCATGGAAAGTCTCTTTTAGTTCAGCACTTTGTCTTGGTAAAGATTTTCTTTAACCTATCCATTTTTCCCCCTTCTTGTTTTTCTATTTGTGCTAAGCTCTCGCCTTCTTGTCTCACTCTCTGTCCTTGTATTTTTCTTTTTTTAATGTGCTGAAGGCATTGTTCCATCACTGCCTTGTTTTTTTTAATTTTTGCTGCATGTTTTACGAGATGAAAAATCAAGCACCGTTACAAATTGTCATTTGTGGATCCATGCCTAAAAGTCTTTTTATTTTACTTTGCATTTCACAATTCACAGCCTGATTTAAGCTTAAACCATAACCAAACATGATGGCTACCCCCTTAAGTAAGGTTTTAATTAAAAATATCAACATAAAAAGCTTCTGAGAGGTCTCATGGTGGGATGGTTTGCAGTGCCTCGGGTGATAAATCGAGTCGTCCTCTAAGTGTGATGATAAAGATTAAAACCTCAATTTGTCTTGTTCACTCATTTAAGTTTTATTAGGCAAAGTGCAGAACCATGAGTTGCTTATCATGTTTAAAAAGGACCTGCCATTGCATCCTTGCCATGAATAATGTATTTACTCATTTTTTTTGCTTTAAGTGGTAAAATATACAATATAAGCAAAAGATAATTATCTAAATCTATCTAAATGAGAGTCTAAACAAACTAAAACCTTTGCAGGTGTTTTTTCTTCTTCTCAAGGCATGAGAAAGGATACAGTATAAAGTGTATGATACAATACAAATGGGTCTTGCATTTAGAGAAATGAATGACTCAGTTTAGGTCATACTGTACTGCCCCCTCACCCCCAAAGACTGCACACGTTTTGTCTGTGTTTGTGAATGAAATACCCCTCTGAAAGAAATGTAGTGGAAAGGTAATGGGCACCATCTTGCTCTTGAAGCTTCAGAATTTGCAGTGGATTAGACAGTGAGGCAGACACAAGCCTCTATACCTTTTGGAAATATAATAAATTAAATCTGTGATTAGTGTAATTTGATTCACAGTTAGGACTGGACTGCATTTTGTCTGTTCATTTTTAAGTGTGTGTGATTAGTGCAGAAACACAGTACATAGGGCAGACAAAATGCAGAAAATTAATTGGTGCAGATCTACGGTACAAGTGATGTGGATAATGCAAGGCAAAACTGTAAATCAGGGGTGAAAATATTTAACTTTTTTTTAAAGATTTACACCCAGCCGTCTTTGTATTGTTTTAGACCATGTCAGCAGTAGGGGTGTAAGAAAATATCGATACACTGAAATATTGCGATATTTCATTTCCCGATACTGTATCGATATTCTAAAGCCCTGTATCGATTTTTAATTAAGGTTTAAAATGTCAACTTTCCTGCCAGCCGTTCATTTTTATGTTGTAGTTCAGCCTCTGACCACTAGTTGGCAGCAGTGAGCCAGCCATTTGGCTAACTCTTGAGGTAGAGGCTATTGTTAAGTGTTGGGTGACCATATTGTAAATTAATATTAAAAACTAAAAGCAGCAAAAAATATACTTTCAAACTAATTATTGTCAAATTTAGTCTAATAATTGAAAACATGGATGAAATAAGAAATATGAAACAAATAAAATAAAACACATACAAAGCAGAACACCGCTAAATGTATGAAAAGTATGTCTATGTAATATTAGAATTTTCTGAGACAATGAATTTTGGTTTTTCATTTTTTCCCCCTGTAAGAGGTTTTTATTTAATAGAATTTTTGGACAAAAAAAATTGGAATATATCGCAATATATCGCCTTGCTTATAGTATCGCAATATATCGGGATATATCGTATCGTGACCCCTCTGTCATGATATGTATCGTATCGCCAAATTCTTGCCAATACACAGCCCTAGTCAGCAGGATGTCATTTTTCAAAATCAATTAGTTGGAAATCTGTCAAGAAATTCCATTCACATTGCCATTGTGAAATGTAAATTAAATTTCACATTTGAACTGGAAGTCTCATGCAGCTGCATAACACTGGGTTCATGAATAAGACTGCTTTTACCGGTCACTCCGCTTCGTTCATGGTTCTCTTTAAATCTTTCTATACTGAGATTTGACCAACATATTTATAGTTTTCAGTTAAAGATGACTAAAACAATTACCCTAAACTGTAAAGTTGAAAACTCTAAAACCATAAAACTCATTCTTTTCAACACTCCAGGTGATGCAAAGCATGTATGTACTTTCCCTGAAGAGATTTGACAGCAATAACATACATCTCTATAATCATGCCCCCCCCCCCCAAACGTACATCCACTGAAGACACAGTGGTATGTAATAGACAGTTTATTTTTAACAGTTTATATTTTAACAGTATTCTGTGTTGCTGCAGCAGCTCAGTTCACCAATCTGCAATTCATAGCAGGCTCACACCAGCTTCACCTCAGCACCAGTGCCTTCTTGGATTTAAGCCAGCTTTACACAGGCAAGGGATCAGTCTTACCTTCTGCAGCAACAAGCATTTCTCCATCTAGACAGGTATAACACAATCTTTACAAGCTGGGTTTTATTTATTTTATTTTTTTGTGTGTGTGTGTGTGTGGAAATGTTAAGTGCTGAAATATAAGCCAGCTTGTTTGGCATGTGTTTAAAGCTTCAGTCTCCACTTCCAGGAATTAATTTTTGGATCCACAGTCCCATTTAATAGATGTGGTTGGGAAGACAAATGATAGTAATTCAGTTTATTGGCTCATTTATAAACTGAATAATAATGAGGTAAATAAATGTTTTATAGAATTTTTTGAGAAAGGTCTTAATTTTGTGGATGTTTATAGGCTAACGTGATAAATTAAAAATAATGTAGTAAAAAAACTGTTTTTTACTGCATTTAAAATGTATATTCACCATCAGGGAAGAGCAGGGGGTGAGGGCAAATGTCTTTAAAGGGGCAATATCATGTAAAATCAACTTTTTTGAGTTTTATATRATGTTATAATGTTATACTCTCATAAAAAACATGCCCAAAGCCTTGCTTTGACTCATTCATGCATGTTTGAGAAATCCTGCAGCGTTTTTAGGAAGCCACGCTGAGGAGCAAAATGACAGGTGGGGAACAGAAACGCCTTTTAGGACCAGAAACGCCCCTGGGACATGCCTTTTAAGCCGAACTTCCTCATTGCAGAGTGCACCCCCTCCCTCCTCCCTACACACCCCGCCCATAACTCCTGCAGGCTCTCGGCAGTAACAGAGCAAAAGTGGACGTGGAACTTACTGTCCGCTGCTCTCCACACTACTTCTCACTCAGTGAAGCTCTTTTCAGATTCAAAATACCTTTGAGGAAATGCATTTTCAGATGCCAAGTTAACTGCATCATAGCGCATGAGCGAAACAAACCACACCCGCGCGCGCGCACAACCCCCACCCCCCGACGGGTGGGACAGAAGCAGGAGGCGGTTCTTAAAGAGACAGAGGCCAATTTCAAGGCATTTAGAAGAGGAAGTGATGATAAAATAAGTTTATTTTCCATTTAAACATAAAAACAGCATTTTAATAACAACTAAAGGTGACATAGATACTTTATTAATGTATAGTATTTAAACATATGCCTGAGAAACATAATATTGGCCCTTTAATATTGCTGGGCTAGACTGTCCTATGCATAATCTATCAAAATATCTCATTATCTAGTGAAAAGAATTTATTGAAAGTCAAAAAATAATCATAGGCTGTTCAAATACAATGATTAACTTGTGGAACTGCACTGGTTTGAGTTGTCTAACTAATCAGCCTTGGCAAACTGATGAATGACTACAGCTCGGTTATTTTTACAGAATGGCTTAAATTTGTCAAGTCACTAGTTGAGTCGCTTCTAACTTATACTAGGCATGGGACGGTATGAAATTATGACGGTATGATAACCTTGGGCAAAAATATCACGGTTTCGTGGTATGACGGTATTATGATTACAGCTCTAAAAATTTTGTTTTGAAATTTTGTATTTAAAAACAAAAACGAAAGTAACTCTTCTATTATCATATTCAACTTTAATTATCTTTGGAAGCTGTTTTTAGATCCAAGATGTTATGCTGAAATTTTATTTACCTGTTTGCATCTGTACTTTATTGATTTTTAGCACCTAATGCAATTAGTTTATCCTGTTAAAGTTTACATCTAGTAAGATAACTGCTTTTCTATTGCTTTTTTATTTAAGAGAAATCAGTGTGTACTGCACGACATGTGTTTTTATTGAAGTAATGCATCACGTTGGAGGTTTTTATTGCGTTTTAAATTTCAAAAGGGTTTTTGATGTAAAATTATATTTATATGCACACGGAAATAAGAAATAACTATGAACACGTGTTCAACTAACGAGCTGCTCGGCTAAAGTAGGCATTCAGTTTTATAGCATTTCACTTCAAACATCAAATACACAATCCAACAACTCAAACAGATTTGTAGACAAGTTGTGATCGGTGCATTAAGCCACAGCAACACGGTGATATAGTTTTTATTGACATCTCATTTTTTGGCTTTGAAGTATTCTTCCATGACATCCTTGGCTTGAGATTTTTTGCCGTAATCCTTAACGACAACGCAGCTGCAGCCCACCACCTTACGGGGTTTTCCTTCACGATCGATCTTGCACAGATTAATTCACGATTAATTGATTGATTAATTGATTAATTGATTGCCTATGTTTCACAATCTGATGCTAAAGTTAGCTCGTTCAATGATAGCATAAGTTTACCTGGACCTGTGATCATGTTAGATACCTCCACGGTCCACATTGCTGTCGTCTTTATGGCATCCTACGTATTTTCACATAGCTGGATTTATTATTTTAGACAGGGAAAAAGCTTGGGGAAGTCTGTTTTTCAGCGAGTGCTGACAGGCAGCTCTGCAGGAGTGCGTGGGGGAAAGTCTGCAGCTGAACAGACCCGAGGAGAAAAAACAAAACAAAACACTTATACCGTAGACACGGTATGACAGAAGATTTTAGTGGTTTTCAAACCGTGACTTTTTCATATCACGGTATACCTTGAAACCGGTATTTGGCCCATGCCTAACTTATACTCTTATCTTGTCACCCAAAATCTTAAGTTAAATTGTTTTTTTTTTTCAGTCTTTCAGTAGGGGTGTCAGAAAATAGCAATACTGTAAAACATTGCAATATTTAATGTCCTGATACTGTATCGATTCATAAAAGCACTGTATCAATATTTAATTCAGGCCTAATGGATGGATGTTGTAAGAATAAATTGTAAATACAAATGTAGTTGTCACTGCTGTTCAGTGTTCTGAATTTTCTGTAATGTTGCACCCCTAATGTCTATCTCTCTATCTGTATATATTTATTTTATCAAGCTTCCTGTATTTAAAATCCATGGCATTTCATATTCAAAGTTTTAACTTATTCAGCTGTTCTTCTCTCACTCAGTCATTATCATTATCTTGTTCATTTGGCCGTTTTCTTTTCCGCTTTCCTTTTTAAAGTCTTTAATTATACCTGTGGTCCACATACTGACTATCAGGCCTCTACAGATAAAGATGTTATCAGACACGCGGCCACCCACTTCATTAAATGCACACAAAGCAGCAGAGATCACATTTGTCTGGGGCCCAGCTTGTCTATAACTGTTTTTGAATTGGTAATGTTATTGAAATAACAGAACCATATCTATGCCAGTATTAATTGTAGGCTTTGAGGTAGTGCTACACCACAGTATATAGATGTAATTCAGTGTCCTGTTTATTCTTGGCCAGAAAGGAGTGTCAATGTTTTCGCACAAATCCCATCCTGCGTAGTCATCTTTTTTATAATAAAAATCATAAATGATTGTTGCACAGATGAGAGTAACTTTACATCAATCATTTGCAGCGGCTACAAGTTTAACTACAATGCAAAAATAGCAAACTACCAAACAAAAAGCAAGCAAAGAAAAATTTATCATCAGCTTCCTAGGGATGGGTACCGGATTAGATACTTTTTTATGCACAGACCGAATTCTGTCGGTACTACCGAGTAGCTATTCACATAACATCAAACGGTACCATGTTTCGTATCATTGCGACCGGTTTGGCTTAAGAGTGGTGAGTTTTCCATGCTTTTCCTGAACGCAACATCACGCAAGAGCATAATGACGTCATCAGCCGCTGGTTCAGTCAGTAAACAGAGGCAGCAGAGCTCGGTCTGAACATGGCATAGCCTTGCAGCTCCTGGAGTGAAACTCACCGAACAGATTGCCTCTGAATTATCTGGTGGATTAATTATCTTGTGCGCACGATGTTCGCTTGCTCAAAGTACAGTAAATAAACTACCGCCACTTTCTTTATTTCATCCACCATTAAACAGAGACCGGCAGAGGAAAACAACAAAGGCACTTGCCGACAGTCCGAACGCATCTGACCTGAAAGAGCACAAGAAGCTAACTTGAAGTGTTGGACGTGTTCTGGATGTTCAAAACGTAGCTTAAATACCTTTTATTTATTTTAACTCCATCCTCTTTTGTTTATTTGATTTAAACATATTTGCCTTCCATGGACCTCCATCACACAATTTTCTAGCGGGGAAATGACATCAATAGAAATACGTGGAGCTGGATTTTAATTTGTGCAATAAGACAAAACAGTCTTGTTGTTTTCAAGAGTTTTCACTTTAAAGAAATAAGTTACATAACGGATGTTATAATACATAGAGTTGGATGTTGTCTTTATTTGTTTGTTTTATATATTGAGAAATATGTTAAATAAAAATAAATAAATAAAAGTTTATTACTGAAAAAACAACACACTCAAAGTACCAAAAATTGGTACTGTTAAGTACCGGTATCGATTCCCAGGTACCGATATTGGTACCGAATCGATTCAAACGTCAAAGGTACCCATCCCTACAGCTTACCGTTCTCTATAGTCCTGTCCTCTCGTCTTCAGCGTCTTACTGCTGGATGGTCTGATATGGCCTTCGGTACTTTACATTTGAGTTTGGTGTAGTCCATTAGTCCATTTTTTCCCCTCATCTATCCTTATGTGGTCGTTTTTTCTTTTTAAAGGTAGCGCGACCCCTGCAGGTTGCCGCATGGCCTGGTCACCTGTTCCCCCATGTTTGTCATGTGTGTCTTCTTGAATGGGTGTTCTTAAATGTAATTTCATTGTGCTCCGTACAATGACAATAAAAGCATCATCAATCAATTATTGTTGTGCTACCAATAAAATCAAATAAGATCAGGCAAGTTTATTGCACAGAAATATTTGTAATATTCTACAAAACAAGTAGCTGTTGCCGCCTTTCATTTGGAAATTAGGTAACTTCTGTTTTCTCTCTGCCAAAAGAGACGTTTTTCTGATGTAGTTCAAACAAATTTTCTCCGATACTGATCTTTTTAATTAAGACATAATTTTCATTTAGCATTAATGCAAGTTGAAAATAGTTTTTTATATTAAGTTATTAATATTAAGTTATAAGTTATATTAAAAAAGTTTCTTTAAACATTGGAACTAGACTATTCTGTTAGACTCCACCATTTATGGACACCTCTGTATCTCTTCCGTTCAGTAAAACACTTTGCACTTATGATTTTGAAGTTATAATGCTGCAATGAAATGGGGTTTGCTTAAATATTTATGCATTGTGTGTGTGGGCCAAATCTGGCTTTTATTAACATTTGGTTCCAAAGGTAATACTTTAAATGTGAAATAATTTTATGCTTTCTATTTTTGTCTGCATAAGTCATTCTTCTCATGACAACCAGCAAACTTTACACTCAAGAAAATTACGTTTAAATATTTCAAAAGTCCTTGATTTTGGTGTGGAAAGAGTGACAGAAGAAACTTTAATTAACATTTTCTTAGCTTAAAGTCAAATAATTGAAAGTTTAGTTAGGGTTATTTACTTTTTTTTTTTGCCTGATTTGCTGGATTGTGATAAAATGTATCTAAGATATCACAAAGGAAAAGTTAGAGAATAAGGAACAACAAATCTAAATGTAATCTTTATTTATCCGTTGTTTTATAATAATCTGTATTTCTATAAAAATAATTTGTTATATAATGACGTGACTGAAATTGATCCTTGATTTGGACCAACTTTTAAATTGTGTCCCCTTTTGTATAATTGAGATTGGCACCCCTGGTTTAAAGTGATGTACATTGTCAGTTTTCTTTATCGACTGGCAAGATTTTAAGTTTGAATTAATATTTGATTGACTTTTCTTTATCTGCATCAATCCTTTTTTTTAATATTGCCATATTTACAATTATTTTCAGTTAAGTGTTTATTTCTCCAGCTTGGTAATCCAAATTTTGTCTTGAATAGGTATTTTGTATTGTTTGATCACTAAACTGCTTTTAGTTTGCATATCTATATAGTACTATATAAGATGTTGATTTCATAACAAGTTCAGAATGGTTGTTTTGTAGATCTTTTTAAAATTAACATTGTTACAAATGTGTTATTTTAAGTTTTTACATGACAATATTAAGTATTTTCTCCTCACTTGTGCTCTAGTTTACTTTAGTCATCGTAAACTAGTCTTCAACTCATATTTTTATCTTGTTTAATGGCTCTGATGTTCCTCTGTCACAGCTTATTTTTCACCAATATTTAAAAGCAAAGTAAAAATTTTGGCACTTGCTTTGCCTGATTGTGCCATTCAAGGTGGAGTATTTTAGTTCTTCATTTCTGTCCTGAGTATGCCTGTCGTAAGAAATAACAAGGGAGATCATCTCTCTCAATGAAAAGGAAATTATTCTGCGCTTCCCACCATCCATTTTTGCCCATCCTTATTTATTGCTCTCATTCACTTGAGTTCCCTCATCTCTACACAGAGGGCCTGGAAACACAGTGATGTGCAGCCGTCTAATCATATACTCAACCTTTTTTACAGTTTTTCTACTTTTATATTTTTTTATATCAGTCCTCTACTCTCTGTTATTCTTCCTAGTGTCTATTTTTCCCCTTGCCTGTCTATCATACTCCTTTCTTATTCATCATGTCACCTTTATTCCCAGCCCCACCATTAACAGTTATTGTAGCCTTACAGTCCATACAAGGATAACAACCCTTCTATTTTCGCCGTTCACTCTTGTGCTGCAGTTATTTGACAACAGTGCTGTGGCATTATTTACCACATTAAAAATTTAGAATTTATCTTGATAGACATGATAAATAATTTATATTATATTATACTTGGCACACAAAGTAAGGACATTTGTGTTTGGTAGATTATTTCTTTATTATAAGAATATTTGTTGGCAATAAATTTTAGGATTGGTACCTGATTGGCATTTCCTGGTGTGTACCAGATGTTAAAAACAAGTGTTAGTAGCAACAGTTAAATAAGCTGATTGGCTGAGAAGATTTGGCTAATTTTTCCTTTGTGCAATCCACATACTCGGCTCTACTGCTCATCCCACAAAGGCATGTTCCTTACAAATGTGGCACCATTTAAAAGGGAAATAACAGACTTTCCAACAGTATGATTTATTGCCAGGAAGCATTGTTACAACAAAGACATATTCTACCAAACACCTTTCTTTACTTGTTGTGCTTAAAGTTTATACAGACCCGAGAGGCTGTGGAAATATAAACACTTGATTTTTACCATCGACTGACACTGTCAGTATTAATCAAACCTATTTTTTGTTGTACAGTATTTACCTGTAAATAGTGATTTTGAGATTTAGAGTATTTCTTTATCTTAATCTTTGGTGGGGAAAATGTAGCTCAGACCATGATGAGATACAGTGGTTTGCAAAAGTATTCATACCCCTTGAACTTTTCCATATTTTGTCACATTACAACCACAAACATAAATATATTTCACTGGAATTTAATGTGAAAGACCAACACAAAGTGGTATACAATTGTGAAGTGGAAGCAAAATTTTACATGAATCAAAACATTTTTTACAAATAAAAAACTGAAAAGTGCGATGTGCAAAATTATTCAGCCCCCCTGAGTCAATACTTTGTGGAGCCACCTTTTGCTGCAATTACAGCTGCAAGTCTTTTAGGGTATGTCTCCACCAGCTTTGCACATCTAGTGACTGCAATTCTTGCCCATTTCTCCTTGCAAAACAGCTCAAGCTCAGTCAGATTGGATGGAGAGCGTTTGTGAACAGCAGTTTTGAGATCTTGCCACCAATTCTCAATTGGGTTTAGGTCTGGACTTTGACTGGSCCATTCTAACACATGAATATTCTTTTTTTTAAACCACTCCATTGTAGCTTTGGCTTTATGTTTAGGGTCGTTGTCCTGCTGGAAGGTGAACCTCCGCCCCAGTCTCAAATCTTTTGCTGACTCCAACAGGTTTTCTTCCAAGATTGCCCTGTATTTGGCTCCATCCATCTTCCCATCAACTTTGACCAACTTCCCGGTCCCTGCTGAAGAGAAGCACCCCCAGAGCATGATGCTGCCACCACCATATTTGACAGTGGGGATGGTGTTTTCAGAGTGATGTGCAGTGTTCTTTCTCCGCCACACATAGCGTTTTGCATTGTGGCCAAAAAGTTCAATTTTGGTCTCGTCTGACCAAAGCACCTTCTTCCACATGTTTGCTGTGTCCTCAACATGGCTTCTGGCAAACTGCAAACGGGACTTCTTATGGTTTTCTTTTAACAATGGCTTTCTCCTTGCCACTCTTCCATAAAGACCACATTTGTGTAGTGCACGACTAATTGTTGTCCTGTGGACAGTTTCCCCCACCTGAGCTGTGGCTCTCTGCATTTCATCCAGAGTCACCATGGGCCTCTTGGCTGCCTCTCTGATCAGTGATCTCCTTGTTCGGCCTGTAAGTTTAGGTGGACGGCCTTGTCTTGGCAGGTTTACTGTGGTGCCATACTCTTTCCATTTCCGGATGATGGATTGAACAGTGCTCCGTGAGATGTTCAAAGCTTGGGAAATCTTTTTATAACCTAAGCCTGCTTTAAACTTCTCCAAAACCATATTCCTAACCTGTCTGGTGTGTTCTTTGGACTTCATGATGCTGTTTGCTCCCCAATATTCTCTTAACCAACATCTGAGGCCGTCACGGAGCAGCTGTATTTGTACTGAGATTAGATTACACACAGGTGGACCCTTTTGAGTCATTAGCAGTCATCAGGCAACTTCTGAATGCAATTGGTTGCACTCAGGGAAAAGGGGGCTGAATACTTTTGCACGTCGCACTTTTCAGTTTTTTATTTGTAAAAAACGTTTTGATTCATGTAAAATTTTGCTTCCACTTCACAATTGTATACCACTTTGTGTTGGTCTTTCACATTAAATTCCAGTGAAATATATTTATGTTTGTGGTTGTAATGTGACAAAATATGGAAAAGTTCAAGGGGTATGAATACTTTTGCAAACCACTGTATCCACAGTACAGACATCTTACCTTTGTTTTAAATGAGGAAAATATTGTAGAAATATATACATATATACTGTATTTATATAGAAATAAAACAAGAACAGAATTAAATCTTTTGTGCAGTTTGAGAGTTCTTCAAGAACTATAATGGTGCTCCTCATGGCAGTTTAAATTTATTTATTTTTTTATGTTTTTCCCCAGTACACCACCTGGCCAAAAAAACCTCAAACTTATCCCACATCTGTTTTTTGTCATTGTCACAATTTTATTAGGAAAGGATGACAAAGTGGAAACTGCAGCCACAGCTGGCCTACACCTTTACTTCCCAAACTCAATACTGTTTACACTATGTTATAAACCAGTCCACCTTCTATTATTGTTGGCAATTGAAGCCAGCAGGAACCAGTTTATGAAAGCAGCCATGTTGGTTACATTTTCTATTTTGTATTTTGAGAATTTGTTTAGGGTTTCTGTCAAATACCAAATAAGCAAGACATTTTAGTGGGTATTATAGAAGTAAAAATGCAGCTTTTCAAAGTTAGTATTCAAGGACTCAGACCAGAACTTGGTAATCAGTGGCGCTGATGACAACACACTCTAGTTTATTGTGATGGATTAATGAGCACCAACAAACCATATCGCCTTGTCATCAGACAAATCAAATAAAGGCAACACAACAGCTGACCACTTATCAGCTGCACATGTTGCTGAGCACATCGTACTGTGAAGATTGCAAAGACCGACTGATCCTCTTTGTTGCTTCAAATAACAGTGCTTCAATCAATCAGCCATAGACTTTATACATTGTTGTGCAAACTGCCTAATAACATGTAGCTGCCTACTTTAGTATGTTCACAGTTGGTGGCAGTCGTGGCATTCTCCATTTGAAATAACCTGTTCATTTTTAGAGGTGCTGATAATTTCTGCAAGCCCTTGATATTTGTAGTAGTCGATACCTCCCTGCTGCTCATCGTCAACAGAATAAATACATCTCTTGGTCAGATGAACACAAGAGCTGCTATTCTGTGTCACAAGCTTTTATTACATCAGCATGTTTTTTTTTTTGGTCTCATAAGACTCAGGAAGAACTCCTCACTTTGTCCTTGATGTTTTCCAGTCCACATTGTCCACCTCCCTTGTTTTGCATCTGAAACTAGACGGTGCGTATCTGCATTATTTACAGTAGCTCTTTTGCCGAGCTCATTGTCCCCACGTCTCCGAGCCTGTTTTTAGAATTGCTCAATTTGCTTTCAGGACTTCAGTGAAACGGTGAACCTTGATTAATGGAGCTGATCGTGTTTAGCAGAGACAGGAATAATGTGAAGCAGAAAAGACCAGGTTGCTCTTGCTGCTGCATTGTTGTTGGGAGATAAAAGATGCAACGTAAAAGCTTTAGTTAATAACTTCGAATCATTCGGTGTTGGTTGCGTGTTGCGTTAATAAATCATCACATATAGGGGCAGCTCTTTTATTCCTCTTTTAATGACAGACGAAATTACAAAAGCTGTCACTACAAACACATCATCTGGAGTATGCAAATTCTGATGTTTAATTAAATAGTGTTTTCTCCAGTTACTACCAAATAACCTTTTAAAATATAGGTCTTTATTCCATAACTGTAAGAGTGTGCTGTACAGAATATTAGACTGTATGGTACATGTTTCTGCCTGCAAGAAATGTCTGAGATATGTTGTGAGTGCTGATGTCCTGGTAAATTTTATAATGTTGCTACTCGACGATCTTCAGCTGCACTGTACTTAAACTGTCACTGAACTTTTTAAATTTTAGCTGAGTGGCTCTTACAAGAACGGTAAAAATATTGGATTATTTTGTACCGTTTTTTATGATCTTGTATGTCAAATCAAAATTTAGAGGCAACAGCAAAACACAAACTGTTAAACAGCAAATATTTCTTGTTTCTTTTTTTCAGTTTAAAGCTTTTTATTATTTTCTCTTGCTTTCATTAATTACACTTCAAATCTCCTTGGAGCAGCAAACTTCAGCAAAACCTCAACAGCAGACAGGGAAAACAAAATCCATTTACGTAACAGGTCTCATTGTGGCCAAGGATAGTTGAACACTGTGTCTTTGTTCATTTTTGTTTCTTAATTGGCATTCTTGGACGTTCAAGTGTGGAAAAAAATGTGTTCAAATAAGAATTGGTATTTATGTTGGCTCTCTGTGTCCCTTAAACAACTTGACAATCCTTGTGTATACAGATGAGGATAAATTTGTTTTAGTTTTTCTGCTAAGTGTGGGGCCCTACTGAGTTTTCTTCTGTGGTGCCCATTGTGATTCAACATGTGACTAATGGTGTGATCAGAATTAGGGCTGAGGCTAACATTTATTTTAGTAATCAATTATTCTGTTGATTAATTGCATAATCGGATAAAACTAAATTTTCAAGTTCTGCATTAACTACTTAAGCTTATTTTATGACTAATACAGTTATAGCAAAGGGGTAATCTATAGTTGCTGAAGACCCTGCTGCGATCAAAGTAAATTTACTGGTTGTATTTGATTTATGCATTTTAAGCTCTTATTGCTTGTAATTATTTGTGTGAGGTTTGAGGGTGCATTAATTAAAAGCACTCTGACAATGAATACTGGGGGATAATATGGTTTATATTCTGCATCACCAATGCTGACACATGCAGAGTCCTTGCACTAGTCTCTGTGTTTTTGTTAATTTGGCGTAATCCCCACCCCCTAAGACCAATTCCCTAAGGGAAACACTGGTTTTATTCCAATTAAAAAAAAAAAAACATTGATAAGAAGACTGTTAAAATACCGGATCAATAACAATACCAATAAGAGTAATAGTATGGATAAAATCTTAGTGATATATCCACCACTATTTTTGGATGGTTTTCTTGGCTCTCTGTCTTTTATCTGCTTTATCCATCTTAACAACTTGGGGTTGCATTTCCTCTTGCGTCCGAGTCCCGGGAGGTTGGCTAAGGTCATGTGAACATTATAGTTTTTTAATATTTAAAAGTTTAATAGTTGGCGATTGTGGTACCAGGAACATGGAGCTGCTTGGAGACAGTCTTGTAGCCTTTACCTTTAACATGGATATCTGTAATCTTCTTTCTGAACTCTTCAGACAGCTCTCACCTTTGCTTTCTCTTCTCTGTGTTCAGTGTTGTGAACACAATCATATCAAACTACCCAGAGGCATTTGTTCTGTCTTTCTTCAAAGTCTCCTATGCAATGGTGTCTCTCAGTAATGTGGTTATTTTTGTTTCCTTGAATGTATTCTCACGATTATCATTATTTTTGTCATTTTAATAAAACCAATATATTTTCATTGTTGTCTTCCTTGTAACAAGAGTCTGCACATCAGTCCAGAGAGGAAACAAAAGAGATGCTTTAAGTGTGTGAAATGCAAAAGAGCTAATTTACCCTTCTTCCCTCTTTCTCTGTATTTAATCAGAATTAATCAAAAACGTTTTTACTTCATCATTGTTGTAATACAGTGTGTTAAAGCCCCCTTATTCTGATTGGAGTGTCTATTTTTCATATGATTACACTTTTTGTCCCAGAGGGAGAATTGGCCACTAGAAGGTCTGTTCAGCATAACAATGACCATCCTCACACTTTAGTGAAGCAATAGGACATATCCCATTCAGGAAAGTACCACACATGGTAAATAATCCGACAAAACACCATGTAAGAGCTGTAGCTTTCAAGTTGTTTAATTATTGATTTTTTTTATTTGATTGATTTTCATTTATTTAAATTCAAGTATACTAAAAAGTTTCTCTATATTTTCATCCACTTACTAGTACTGATGTACATTAATGCAAGGTATATGTTATATGTAAGATATAACACAAATTCCACTTTGTAGATTGGATGTATGTTTTGAGCCTGAATCATTGAAATTTTTGTAGTGATGTAATTTATTCCATGCTTTCATCCCATCATCCAAGCCAAACATGTCATACTGTAATCAAACCAGAAGGTCACTGGTTCGATCCCCCGTCCAGCCGTCTCAGTCGTTGTGTCCTTGGGCAAGACGTTTCACCCACCTTGCCTACTGATGGTGGTCAGAGGGTCCGGTGGCGCCGATGCATGGCAGCCCCACCTCTGTCAGTGCGCCCCAG
>NW_013952551.1:276686-280693 GCF_001266775.1 Austrofundulus limnaeus
GTAATATATTTACTGAGAAAAATGTTGACGTGTTCAATACTTATTTTACCCGCTGTATATGGCATCCCAGGAAGTATGTTCTGTGTGCTATTCCAGATTAAATGTCTGTTCTGATGCAACTTATAAATGTTTTTCCTCTTCAGGATGCATTTTTTGCATGATGCAATTTGTGTGGTTTTACTAAAACAGTTGTTCTTCAGCTGTGTGCCAGTTTCAAAAAGCTTAACATTGTGAATATTGGATGTGCCTAAAAGGGAAAAAAAGGTAAAGAAATTATTACTTTTATTCTATTAATTTTTTGCAAATAAATAAATTTGTTTTCTTAAACAACACCCAACAATTGGATCATTCTTGACTACTTTTGCATGTTTATTTACCAGGCCCGGAAAAAATAACTGGGAATTTTAAACGTTTGTTTAATTTACTTCACCTTATACCTTTTTAAATAGTTGTACCCATCATAGATTTTTTTTTCCTGACGGCAGCTCTGTGTCGACAACATCTGAGAATCCCTCTGTGAGCTTTTGTAGGTGAGCACCTCACATTTTCCCTTGACAGCATTTCACAGCGCAGCCAACAGCTGTGACAGCTAAAGGTCAGGCAAAGAAGAAAAGTGGGATTCAGAGGAATATGCTGAATTCAGTCTCCTTCATTACCAGAGCCCAGCTCTCACCTTTTGAGATTTTTTTTTCTCTGAACTGAAGCCTGTGTGAGTGAAAAGGAAGCAGCTTTACTACCCAGAACTATAAAAAGGATTAGAAGTATAAAAAATGTTTCAGGTTGTTTGCACCCTCATTTTATGTTATAGTTATTTTTTTTCTAGTTCATGTCTTTTACCCCTCATTAAAATTACCCTCCTTTGATGCTGCTCGCTTTATAATTTTTTGGGACATTTTTTCTCCCTCTTTGAAGTCATTTTTAAAATTTCCTGTTTCTTGTTTTTCTTTTTGGCTTTTTTATTGGCTCCAGCTCTGACACTAAGAAAAGGTAGATTATAGATTAAAAGCCAGAAAGAGGCGTTTTCAGTCAATCCTTAATTCAATGATTTGGGAAAAGAGCAAGTAGCAGAGCCATTTTTTCCACAGCCATAGTTTATTAACATGATTTAATGTGTTGTTCAATCACAATAGATCAAAATCTGACTTTTTAATGTCTAAATAGTGCAGAGAGAAAGGTTTGTTTCTCTTTGTAAACATATATTTTTTTAGTATAAAACACTTTAAAATAAAACAGGAATGAAAAATAAATGCAATATCAAATGAGAAATTGTTGACCTCAGGCTAAGCACAAAAGCAATTTCTGATAAAGTGCGCCAATTTTTATTTTTACATTGTCATGTATAAATTGTCTCACATTTTGCTGACCCTTTCAGTCAGAAATAGGAATCCCAGTTTAACATCTTTTTGAAAATGTCTTCAATGATGTTGATGGAATTTTTTCCTGAAAAGGGGCTTAAATATTTTCTCACTATATTGTAAATTTGTATATATTTGTAGAAATGGAATCCAATACAGTGTTCATCCTCTCGCTTGTTGTTTTTGCACGTTTTCCCACACATTTCTTTTACTATCTTGTTTGCTTCGCTTGTCTGCTGTTGGGTTGGAATTTTTTACTACATAGCAGACATCCCACACAAGATCCTTTCCTATTGATGAAAAATGAACCTATGACTAAAAACAAAATAGTTTTGCTTTTGCATGTAAGCCAAAACATTATGAATGTTCTATGTGTACCAAAAAGCAAAGTTTAGCTCTCGTTTATTTTAGATTTTCTGTTTATATCTTGTTTTTTCTAATGTTTGATTTTGCTTCATTCGTTCATTTTTTTTATCTGATATTCCATCTTGGGGAAATTAAAAAGATAAAAATGTAAAACAACTCTTTTTTTCTAAATATTAGTTTATTTAGTTTATTTATTTCTTCATCAGTGATGTTTAATTAGTGACATCATCATAAAACAACTCTTATTGCACCTTGTTTATGTCTGACTTCTAAATGTTAGAATTTTCTCTGAGCCAGAACAGCTACAGTTTTAAAGTCTTATCACCACAAATTCACTGTGAGCAAATACATTACGTACAGTAGATATGTAGCATCATAGATAAATATAATGCACACTTTAGACCAGTGTTTTTTTTTAAAACTTTTTAGCCTCTAGCCCACAAAATACTAGTTGCAGAAACTTGTGACCCTGAATATCACTGGTATACATATGCAAACGTTGCCAATAACTCTGTTAAACGTGCACAATAACAATATAAACAAACCTAACTATAACTATAAACTACTTCTATTCATTTTTTTCTTTTTAAATAATTATGGTGAAAATATTCCATTAACAATTTCTTTGCATTTAAATTGATGTCTGGAAATCATTGAGGGACCCTCACTTTGTTTCATGACCCACAATGGGGACCTTACCCCAACTTTGGTAACGACTGCTTTAGACAGTTACATGAAAGTGAAGAAATACTACTTTGTAAGAAATGTCTTGTTTGTTCAGTTAATACAGTTAATATCATAGTTAAAGTATGACTTGAAGGACTTTAATTCTGACTAAACTGGCAGCTGATGTTTATCTTTCAGAAGATGGAAAAAAGAAACTTGTGGCTAATCTTTGTGTCTGTTTTAGATGAAAAGCTATAGATGAAGCTTGTCTGTTGCTGGGTTGTTAAGTCTTTGTAGTCGGTGTTTTCATGTTTCCTGCATGTTTCTTTATCATCCAGTACCGGATCGGCCAGCTGTACATGATCAGCAAACACAGTCACGAGCAGAGCGACCGAGGGGAAGGGGTGGAGGTCGTCCAGAACGAACCTTTTGAAGACCCGATTCACGGCCAAGGCCAGTTCACAGAGAAACGAGTCTACCTCAACAGGTCAGTAGAACACCACAACCATTGCACTGTTAACCAGTAAATCTAATAGTTTGGTTTGCGGCACTTTGACAGTTGCTTTAATGAAAAACCTAATGTAGCATCTTCATTAACTTCATATGTATCTTAGTATTAGTATTTTCCTAATAAAAATCCTTGGTATAGAGAAAAAAAAAAAAACGAACACCATTAGACATCATGGCTGAACAGCTGACGATAAGACGAGTCCTCGCAGAAACTATGGCAACAGTTCGTTCAAAGCAAATGGCATCAAAAGCTTCACACACCACTAGCTTTTATAGACAAATGTTTGAGCAGTTCAGCTGTGAAACACCACAGACTGTCTCATCAAAAGGCCAATTAGCCAACTGTTTGCTGTATTTTGCCTGTTGTTGTAACAGCTTGCTTGACACCTGAGACTTGATCTCCCCTTGAGGAACAGCACATTCAAACTTTGTCTTAAGCCATGTGGATTTCACCAAAATGTGAAATCCAAGAGCATCAAATGTAGCAGAAATTCCTTGTGTCAAATGTTCTTATTGTGTAGTGAGAAGCTTTCCAAAAGGAATACAATTTAAAGAAAGGCACGCATTGGATTTTTTTTCCATCATCCCCTTCTGAGTTAAAAAGAGATGGTAAGAGACAAACGGATTAGTTTCAAAATAAAGGATGTGTAGGATGGCAAATAGCTGATTGTTGTCCAAAAACTTTGCTAGAAATGCAAATCTAATTTTGCTTTGTACACAGAAAACATTCAGAAAGCAGCAGAGTTCTAAAGGAACTAAGTACAAATACTTTGTTACTGTACTTAAGTAGAATTTTTGGGTATCTGCACTTTACTTGAGTAATTATTTTTGCTTTCTACTCAGTACATTTTTAAAAAAGCAATAAGTGGAAAGTCGTTACTTTTATTTCATTTTTGCTTGCTTTCATTCCAGCTAGTAAAAAAAAAAATACTATCTGTAATGTGCCTCCTAGAGAGAGTGAATTTAATTGTGGTTGAATGAGAAGAATAAATATATAAAATTTTGATACTGTATTAGTTTGTACACAAGCAAATCATGTCACACTCCGGCAGGACATAGCAGACAAATGTAGCCTAGTATGAGGATGCATCTGGTGGCATATATATATAT
>NW_013952551.1:280703-288906 GCF_001266775.1 Austrofundulus limnaeus
ACACACACACACACACACACACACACACACACAGCCAGGAGACCCTCTGACGGGCCGGCTCTGCAGAACCTCCAGCAGCTCCTCTAGTTTCTGATTGGACCTCTCAGCCTCTGTTCACGCCCACTTCCTGCTCAGGTTCTGGTTCCGTTTGTTCAGATGGTTCTTTTTTTATGCTGAGTCATCAGCATGTGTGTAACCAGTGAGAGCACCGGTACCTGGAGACACAGGTGAGTCCATCTGACAGGTCAAAGGTCATTTAGAGTTCTTGCTGCTACACAGATTATTCAGAGTCTTCACCCTGAAGGTCAGACTGTGCAGTGAGCTCCATCTCTACAGCCTCAGCAGGTAAAGGTGCAGCCTGTCCAGGTTCTGTGCGCAGCCCTCAGATAGATTTTCATTTTGGGGAAAAGCTTTGTGCAGCCTTGATATATGTATATAAACTGAAACAGCTGGACTAGTGCATCCTAAATTTAACATTAATTAATTATTTTAATACAACAGTCATTTATGTATTTTTGGGGAGGTCACCTCCTAACCTAACTGCTCATTTTAAATCAATACTTTTACTTTTAATACTTAAGTACAGAAAATATCAGATTCTTTTAAGACTTTTACTCAAGTAATATTCCTAAAGGAGATGAACTTTTACCAAAGTATCACTTTGTGGTACTTTATACAACACTGGAAAGCAGACTGAGGTGATGATACTACACAGAGGCAAACACCAGCATGACTAAGACCCTGATGGAGCATACTGTAACACAAGGGAAAAAAACGCTTTTCTATTTCAAAATTTTGTTTTCTTTTTTCGTTTTATTTGTATTTAACATATAAAAGTTTCAAACAAATGCATAATGTAATACATTTTGGAAATCAAATCATATGCACTGTTGTGGTAAGACTGTCCCATGAAAACCTCTGCTCAACTTAAATGAGTAGCTCTCTTTGAAACAGTCATTTCTAATCTGGTTCTTATGAAAACTTTGTTATGTTGTGCTGACATTGCATTTACAAACTTTCGCCATTTCCTTTTTATACTTTATGGAAATGTGTCATCCTCAACTCTGCCTGTATAATCAGGTCAGCTTTTCAATGTTAAGCACTTCAAAATATAGTTACATTTTATATTATTGTTTGTTTTCTAACAAATTGCACATCCTTAGCTTTTTGTGTCTTTACTCTTGAATGTTTTGTGTTAGAACAGAATCACAGAGCTAGAGCAAATATAACAGATAAAGAGAAATATGTAACACAAAAAGAAGAAAGAACAGAATGACACAGACAAAACAAGACCAAAGAGGAGAAAATTGGAGCATCAAGAAGACGCTGTAGGCGATTTTTGTCTGGGCACAAATACCTGTGTAAGCGTTGGCTATCCTGGGGAACAAATTATGTTGACTTGGCACATCTCTGCTCTGCAGAAAAAGAAAGAAAGCAAAAGGCAGCAGTGTGCATTTTTCATTCAGGGATTTTTTTTCTCTCTCTCCAATATAGATTGAAGTCAAGTGGAAAAAAATAAAACTATCTGTAAATTTCTTAAATAATTTTGCAACTTTTGAACTGAAACATGTGCAGGAAAATGATTTTCATTAGTTTTTGATGTAATTTTTTTTATTTTTTATATGACATAATAAATATGACATCCACGTAGACATTTTAAAGCCATATCACCTGCTATGCCTGAGATGTAAACTTGAGTGAATTTAGTTTGGTTGACTTTTAAGAAAAACTACATTAATTTATGCACCAAACTAAATCACCTTTATTTGAATTTAGTAGAGTACATAGAAAAGTGTTAAGAGTTTTGAAGCTGGCATATGCTTTTAAATCTTTTTCACTTTTATAAATAATCCAGACGGGGTTTATATAAAGAGGAACTGCAATGCTTTGGTCTGAATTTCTACTTATTGTAGCTCCACAAGCCCCTCTTTCACCTCTGTTCTGAGATAAACTCATTTTGGTGTGGTCTAGTCTTGAATGCAAATGAGGCAGTTTACACCCCCCCCCCCCCCTTTCAGGTTTCACTCCCAGTGATCATTATCCACTCCACCCCATTCCGACATTTTTGTAGTTTGATTTCAGTGATACGATTATCTAGTGGCGTAGAATAGTTTTATTTACAAATTGATGGAAAGATGTCATCAGCAGAAGACTTGTCCATCCAGCCTTAAATGTTGGAACCAGAGTCTGACCCAGTTCGAGAGGAACACCAAGACGACAAACCTGCAGAACCGCAGATTTGAGAAATTGATTACCCATAAGTCTGTGACCTTGTTTAGCTGTTCTACAGCAAATACTGATGTTTTTGTTCAAAACATATAATAGAAAATAGAGAAAACTGAATGGACTGGAGCATGTGATTCAAACAGAATATAAAGACATTCATAGCACTGGGAAAAACAAAATTCAACTTTTCTGCACTCTTAGAGACTCAAATTACACAACAAAATGCATCAAATAGCTAAAGAAAATGTTTTTTTTTCACAAGTAGTTCCCTTTTAAGATCAAAGTAAAAAATATTTAACCTGAGGAAACCTTCTATAATTTCCCCTTGGGATAAATAAAGTAGTTTTTTTAATTGAATTGAAAGAATACAATTGTTTACAAAATAAGTAAAAATCAGAAACAAACCACATGTGATCTTTACTCATATACAGCTAAACATACCATAAAATTCATAGAATCAATAATATATTTTTGTCACAATTAACTTTTATTTTACATTTTTCTTGTTGTCTGACTGGCTCCATTACAAACCAGTAAGAAATCTTGATTAACCAGCAGAGAAGTCCATCTGGACTTTGTTTTTCTTCCACCACTTTGCTTCTCTTTAACAATCTGTTTTGTACAGCATGTTACACTTTTGCTTAATTACCTCCAACCTAAAAACTTTACCCCTCCCCTCCCCCAACAACAGAAAAAAGGAGAGAGAGTTGAGTTTTACTTTTACATTTCTATATACATATTTTCAAATGCTAACATCAGCTTCAGTACAAACCACTCGTTGCACTTGCTCGACAACGTGGGCTGTTTCCCAGCAGATACTGGGCAGAGTCTTTAAATGAACAAGGAGGGACTGGGAGCAATCAACAGATGGAGGTGTAGGAGAAGTGTCGTCTCTTTTGTTGGGGGGGAGAGCAATCGAGCCTGCCAACGCTAACAAAATATCACAGTCAAGGCCTGATTTTATTCACAGCTGACTGGGTGATATTTTTGTCCTCTTAAACATTTTCTATGCTTTAAAAAAAGGTTGAGATGAAGAAAAGAGTGTGTAGAAAGCCTTATGTCTTTGACTGAATATGGTTTTATTGGCTTATTAGTTGGTTTAGGGAATGTCAAGCATGTACTTTCACACATAAGGTCCCTTGAGTGCACATGTTAGAGGACTGGGATTGATGAAATATAAATGTAATACAATACACAGAAGGGTTCAGGCTGCCAGAAGAGGCTTACAGGATCAGACAATTCTCAAGTTTAAAAGAGATGCAATTTAGGGAATATTTGGGTTCTTAGAAAGCAGATTTAATTGTTTTCTTTAGGGGTTTATAAAAAAAACTCTTTGTAAAGAAAAAGCCAACTAAAAAAATAGAATTTGCTGTACTTTAGCTTGCACAAATGGCAAAATGGAGAAAGCAGTACAAATTGGAAACAAATTCTCCTCCAGCACATGAAAGCAGACTAATTATTACGTATTTAAAAAAAAAAACACTTTACAGGATTTTTCATAATAAAAATGTTACATATTTTTTTTCTAATAAACTTCTGTCTAAATAGACATTCTTTTGATAGTTTTAACGAAACTTCAAAATACTTAAAACAGTTATTACCATTTGTTTTTGTTTAGTTTTGTTCTGTTTGTTTATAAATCCTGTTCAGTAACAAAACTAATCTCACACACTTTGCAAAAATAAATCAAATTGATTAACTAGCACTTTATTTCATTACCTACAGTGTTTAAAACAAACCAATCAGTCCAGTTCTAACACAGTTCAAACCTATCAGTCAGAAGAATCTAAGCAGTTTGGGTTGTGGCAGAACCAGAACCAGGAAGGAAAGCAATCTTAAATAGATTAGTTAAATAAATTAAATAAATTAGTGCTGTCAAACGATTAAAATTTTTAATCTATTAATTCCAAGGTAGCTGTGAATTAATCATGATTAATCTTAAACTTAATATGAAACTTTATTGCATATTGGTAAAATAAATTACTTGAGTTATTACTACTACATACTACTACTATAGTACTACATGAGGAATGAAAGATAGATACACAGTTGTCAGTAAAATATAAATAAATAAAATAAAATAAGTCATAAGAAGACAAAAAGAAAAAAATGTACACAATGTGTTACACATGGAGTTTTTTTTAAATATTATTTATTTAACCTTTATTTATCCAGGTAAACTGTTTGAGAACCACTTCTCATTTACAAACATGACCTGACACTGAGTGCAGTGCAGTATACAAACCTACATATTCAGCCATAGTGAAGTGATTGTAAATTTTAATTGATTGAAATTTTAATCTATACCTATGCAGCACTAAAATTAATCAGAGTTAACTCGATTAATTTCACAGCCCTAATTTAAATAAATACATCTAAAGACACCATTCAATAAATACTTATGGAAAATGTAAAATAAATAAAGCAGGTAAATTACAGTAATATCCGTGTTTACAGTAATCGAGAGTAAACACATTAAAAGCACAGGGAGAAGACGTGATCACAATGTACTGTCCAGCGGCTTAAGCTTTTTAATCAAAGGCATGACTTGGGGACATCTAGTCCAGTTCAATTTTCCATTAAAGAAAGTTTTTAGCCAAGTCTATGTGTTCATCCCAAATCCATACTAGGAAGTGGTTTCATAAGAGAGGAACCTGATAACTGAAGAGTCTGCCTGTTAATGTTAGGATTTCTGCAGTTTGAGAGTAAAGTGCTCTGTTTGGAATAGGGTTGGACAATATTGGCAAAAAAATTAATCACGATTAATTGTGGTATTTAGCCGATAACGATTAATTTGACGATTAATGCCCTGAGTCCCTGGACACACTTATTTCGTAGTAACATGACCAATTTAGTGGGAAAGATTTGCTTTTTGTAAAAAATTGTTCCAAATTGTGTGAAAATTACAGATTTCAGGCTATACATCATATTTTAAATTGTGTAGATAGAAAAATAAATTACAGAAGTTTATTTTAATGTTCGTCATACTGTATTTGAAGTGGAGAGGAGCACTGAGCAGACTGACCGGAGTAATCCCCAGTCAGTCTGCCTGGTGGCATTAATTGTATTAATTGTCAAGTGCCAAAAAGTAATAGATTGTTTTTCTGATGATTAATTGCACACGATACGATTATGCCCAACCCTAGTTTGGAAACTGTACAAATTTAATGCTTTCAAAGTTTAATGTTATGTTAGAAGTCTCTGATTTCAATATTCAATGAAATCCAAGTTGGTTTGAATTTTGTTTTACCTATAGTAGCGTAACTGAAATATACACACTTTTGCTACATTTAGTCAGCAATCCTGCTGTAGAATTTTTTCAGATTGTTAATAAAACACACAGTAATCCTGCATGGAAATAACTGAATGTGCAATTTTTTTGTCACGCTGACTAATGATTGTCCTAAATTTAGTAATAGTTGCCTTCCTTTTTTGATTGATTTGAAAGTTAAGCACCCCTATTGGTGGAACCAGGACCTTGTACACCTTTCTGTCTTAATGTAAAACAGCGGATCAATTAAGTGTTGAAAGTGAATCAGACATGTATCTAAACATAAAATCATAAATTTAATCACAACCATATTCACACAATGGTTTATGAAACTGTATCATGTTTCACCTAAGAAAAGACTATTAAATATGTAGTGCCTTTTAAAAATCAGTAGTAAACAACCCCAATAAATTTCTTCAGATTGATGGATTGATGATGCCTTTATTGTCATTGTACGGAGCACAGTGAAATTACATTTAAGAACACCAATTCAATTTATGTGTCAAACTTATTTTTTTGTGCATTTTAAAGAAACATTCTTGTCAAAAATAGCTTCAAGGTTCCTCACAGTGTTACTGAAGGGAAAAGTCATTTAATTATAGACAGATGGTTTGTTCTTACAGCGCTTGGGTACAAAATCAACATCTGTCTTTGCTGAATCCGTGAGCAAAAATAAAGTCATGCTGGCTTTTTAAATCTTAAAAATATGTTTCTAGTTGGAAGGTTTAACTGGGTTTCTTAAATAACTATAATGAAAAAAAAAATGATATACTGTTTTATAATGCTATTTAATTGAAGAAAATATTGGATGAAAAACATTAATCCAAACACAGAGCCTTGTAGAATTTCATGACTTTAATATTGGGATCGAGAAAAACTTATTGTTTACTCAAAGAAAGTGAAATTTCTTTGACTCGGCTTTTAGCTATGTATACAAGAAAACTACAGTACCAAAGCTAGGTGTTTAATATTTAAGTTATACCTAATTAAGATAACAGATGTGCTTATTTGTCTTTCAATGTGAAGGCACCTTCTTAAACCAAAGTGACTAAAAAGTATTTCTATTCACATTTTTCTCTGAATTCACTGTTTTCTTTTGTAAGACACACAGCAATGTTTTATAGATTGCTGTGATTTAAAAAAAAAACAATTTTACATCTCTTCTTCCTCCCATTGTTCATGCTCACAATTTCTCTCCTGATCTGTATGTTTCTCCGTCTCATTGCAGTAAATTGCCAAGCTGGGCTCGAGCAGTGGTTCCTAAAATCTTCTATGTCACAGAGAAAGCGTGGAACTACTACCCATACACCGTTACAGGTAAATATACAGTGCAAATGCCTTTTGGAGCTTGTCCAGCTGTGTAACAGAGAGCCCTGCTGCAACACTCTGCCTCTGAAGTGCTTCCCAGCTATAGAAAGAGAATGACGGTGCAGTCACATGGAGCGCGGTGCTGTGTTTAAGGTCACCTTTTCTGATAGTTTTCGGAGGACTTTTAAGCAGGGATACATTTTACTCTTGATGCAAACGCCTCTTTTTACAAACACTTTACGAGGTGTTTGTAGCACTTTTGAAATAGTGTGAAAAGACAAAAGAAGAGACGTAATCCAATGCTGCTGGTCAGCTCAGCACATATTTAATTCCTTATAAAACCTCAAAGTAACGACGTATCCTGAGAAACACCTGGCATATGGTATATGCTCTTGGCTCAGTTTCCCGCTGCACTGTTTCTAATTTCTGAAAATGATTTAGAGGGTTAAACTCAGTGAGGCACACATTTCCTAAAAACACAGACATCATTGGCACAGGTAGAAGAATATGTCAGATTTAGGGCTGGTGGTTCTGCCAAGTTAGGGCCACTGCAGTAAACAGTGAGAGGCTCTTGGGTGTGGGTGAGTTTGGGAAAACTTATTGGTCGGATCGACTTGAGTGTTAACAACAGGTGTTTTCCTTAAAAAACAATTTGCATCAAGTTAGAGACACAAAAAGTGGCACAGCTTTCAAATTAAAAGCTTAAACTTTAGTAACTCCTGGGAAGGAACCTGCTAATGGAAAGAAAACCACAAATAAATTTAAAATGACCTTACATCTGATGAATTAGTACATTATACTTTTTCAGTAGGGAATTTTATTACGTTAAATGAACTCTTTTGAACACTTAATTTTATTTAGAAATAAAAAACGTTACATTTAGCTTCGGCAACTTAACATAGATTGTGCTAAAGATTAAGCATCTTTTTTGAATATATATATTTAGTTATTTTAGCTGTTATCGTGTAAACTGACACAAAATAATTCTGCGGACTCCTTATGTGTTTATAGAAGTATTTCTGACAGATACACACCAACAAAACTACTAATAATTTATTCAAGCTAATGCTAGCTGTGTACCATGCATGTAGCTAATGTTTTTGTCACTTGTTGACCAAACTTGAAGGGCTAATACTGTATGTCCAGCCAGTTCACACATATCTACATATTACAATACATGGAAAATTAAACAATAGTTAAAGGGACAGTGTGTAGGATTTGTTGTTTTCAGCGACATCTAGTGGTTGAGTGGTTGAATCATCCTCCCTGGTCCTCCCCCCACCCCCACCCCCCGCTTCCAAATGCAAAGGAGTTGCTACGGTGTCTCTCAGGTGTCAAAAACCTTTGATAATTCCACCAGATTGCATGTAAAAAATAAATACTAGACCACTGCAACAG
>NW_013952551.1:288966-292699 GCF_001266775.1 Austrofundulus limnaeus
GTTTTTGACGCCGCCACCGCAGTTTGTCCTTCATGAGCCTTCGAAGACAAGGCTGCCTGTAGTGGCGACCCGCGACCATGGAGATATAAACAGCTTTTTATAAGATAAAAATAATAAAACAAGGTCTTTGTCTGCAATGATTAGACATGTTTTTTATTATTGTCATTAGTGATCATCTCAATTTCGGCCAAAAGAATTGACAAAATCCTACACACTGTGCCTTTTAAATATTAGGTTTGATTTGTTTTGAGATTCAGAATTATAAATATAAAAACAGTTTTTTTTTAAAAGTGAATTAACTTTATCCATGTTAACAGCAGAAGCAGAAGAGTTTTACATGGTCAATCTGATCAATCACGTCTTTCCCAAACTCCTCCCTTAAAAGTCAAACAGACCAATCATGTCTTTCATGAACACCTCCTACATCCAGGAACCTCCCACTGCAGAGACCCACTTCTTGGTTTGACCCAAAGCTCACCACATACTGACATGGCACACATACATAATATTTAACGTTGCCGTTGCAGTTCTGGATGGTTGTACAGTTGACAAGAAACATTTTGAAAAAATACTGTTGTGTTCTGCTGAGGTTGAAAAGGCAGATTGCTTACTGTGGAGCATTAGCTGAATGTTGTCATAACTGAAAGAGGACTTGTTATAGTATCCTGAATAAAATGTCAATTAAAGGTGAAGAGTCAGTGTCTTCAGAGCAGGGTTCGACAAATCCTATTGCCCGACTGCCCGGGGCAGGTAAAACCCATTGTCGGGTAGGTGGGTGTGTCCCAGTGCCTGCCCAACCGGGCAGGAAAACAATTTCTTTTATTTTTTATTGGGCCATTTATTCAAAATATTCTGAAAATAAATGAAGAAATATGGCGTTTTAAAACACGTAAAGAGAGAATAAATCGTCAAAATTTCCCCCTCCCGCTTTAGAAAAGTTGCATCTTGCCGTCGTGTTGCAGGATCACTTCCTCCCTCCTTCCTGCTGCACGTCGCGCAGAGAGAAGGTTTAACAACCGTAGCTTTTTTCACACCCGTGTTTTTGGAGGAAACAAATGTTTTTTATGTATTGTTACCCGCAGAGATTTAAAAAATATGTGGACGTTCGTTCAGTCATAAATCCATCTTGCTAATGTCGGCTTCTGCTCTGATGAAGATGATGAGGATGAGAGCGCAGCAGCAGCGGGTCAGAAGCTCATTGTATGGCAGGCCYATCTATCATTTATTTGGCTTCACCACACTTARATTCTAGTTATCTGAAATTGTTTTGTGACTAAATTAGACATATTAGTTATTTAGGATAAAATAATAAAATGTTTTCTATTATTATTTTATTTTATTTACCTTTTTTTTAAATTTGGAGAACTTTCCAGCTTGAGATTGTTTGTTTGTTGAAGTTGATTTTTGAAAATAAGGGGCAAATATGATAAAAAGTTTTTTTACTTCACTCTGCACCCTTTTACGTCAGAGTATTTTTTTAATGTTGTTCATAGATGATTTTGTTTTTATGAATGAAAGAAAGAAACAAATAAATAGACATATCTTAATATATTTTGACAATTCAAAATATCTATTTAAGATATCTCTAATTATATTCCGACTAGTATAAATAACATTAGATTTATCGTCATGAGGGTCCAGTTCAAGATATCTTAAATGTATCTTTGGATATGAGATACACTATATAAGATTTAATTAATGCAAATTTCAGACTTTTTCATGTTCTGTAAATTGTATTTAAAACAAAGCTGCTGCTGTTGATCATTCAGTTTTCATAAACCTCACCCCCAAGACCAATACCCTAGGGAAACACTTTTTTGAAGATGTTCTCGATAATACAGTTGACTGTTCGTAACTCAGTCTAAAATGTTTGCATCTGTTTAATCAGATGTCATATATTATATACCTCTGTATAACCATGTTAATGTTTTTGTAGTACAAAGTACAGTACACGTTTTTTCTAATTTATCAAAATTTGAACATTTTTGTTTCGGGCAGGTAACTTTTCATGTCGAGCAGGTAAAGAAATAAAATCTTGTCGAACCCTGCTTCAGGGATTGAAATATTGATCAACAGTGTTCAATAAAGTAAAATCCTAAACTGTATATACACATTAGAGACAAACTCCTTGATTCAAAATGCTTTATTGATTTATGAGGGGCTTGGGTGCTGACGTGCAACATTTATTGACGAGGTAAATAAGAAAATGACAGTAATCTTACAGTTCTGAAAGCAAATAATCGCAGCTCTCGAGCTGTTGCTGTTCCAGCTTGCCCTCGTGGCTCAAAGTAAAGAACCGTGAGCTTTATTGACATGGAATAACAGCCCACTCATATTAACATGTTTACAGTTTTGCTGTGATCCAAATGCTTATCATTTACACCGTCTTACAGCGAGCGCAGCAGCGCATTTGTAGCTTCTTTGTGTGAATTGCCACGATTATGTGGAGTCAATAATCCGAAGTGCAACAGTCGCCTCTGCAGCAGCTGGAACGTGTTGCTGTGATGCCTTATTAGGTCTCGTCATTAAAGAGAAATGTTGTTTTTGATGTGAGCAGAGACCTCAAAAATATATTCTATTTATTTAGCATAGAACTGGTTTATTTTCAAAGCTGCATGTTGAAACTTTATTACCATAAGTTTAATGTTGTTTTTAAATTTAATGACTACTAGTGTTTTATTTTTTTCAACAGCCATATGTGCCTCGTTTTTATTGTATTATTATGTAATATGTTGTAAAATTGTAATAACTGTACTTTAATGGGAAATTTTCTATGAACATTGTTTTATTTTGGTACTGTGTTTATTTATGCAACATTTATTGCTGTTAATCTAATTATTTTTATTATGCCTTTTCCCCTCTCCTTTAACTTGTCTGGTTGTCTCGTGGTGCTTCGATCTGAAGAATACACTGTAAGTACTCACAGAGTGATTCACTATCACTCTAGTAGTTTTTTAAAGTTAAAATAAGCTCTGAATGTCTTACTGATTGTATTATAGAAGACTTTATGGCAATATGGTGCAAATTAATCGTTTCATGATTCTTTATTCATTATTCATTCTTTAATGAGGTCACTTTGTCTTCACTTCAAAAACCTGATGATTCAGAAGATGCCAAATTATAACAAACATAAACAATCCCATATTTAGACCTTAATTTACCTCTCCTTTTTGAAGCCGTAAAGTCTATTTGCTGCAGTAGAATATGCAGCCTTTTGCCATTTAAACAACAGCAACAGTTTTCTTCCAGTAATAAATACCAAGGCTTTGCAGCGTATTCTCTTTCTTCAGTGATCTTAACACCTTATAACGTACATGTAGAGGAAAAACAAAGGTACTCACCATGCTTTGCCATTAACCCACATTAAACAAACCGACACATCTAAAACACACTTGCATGTTGTTGAGCTTATCTATAAGGCTGCTGGAGTGCAGAGTGAGAAATATGAACAGCATGAGTCATGCTGTTTTTGTGTGTGGCTTTATCCAGGAAAGACGGAGAAGCCTTGACAGCAGCAAAATGTTTGACATTCTTGTGTTGCTTCATGTGTAGGAGCATTTTGTATTCACAAAAGTCAATGTGCTGTAAATACACCCATACCAGAGTAATACTTAGAGGCAACAGACAAAAAAAGTCCTAAATATGTTTTGTCTTTTGTCATTTTTGACAGCTTGATCAGTAGAGCTGACACACACACACACACACACACACACACACACACACACACACACAC
>NW_013952551.1:292753-301555 GCF_001266775.1 Austrofundulus limnaeus
ACACACACACACACACACACACACACACACACACACACACACACACACACACACACACAGAGCTGTGTCCATCTATCCCTAAAACTAACCTAAACTCAATCTCAATTCACTTCTTGGTCCTGAACTTAACCCCCATCCCACCAATGGTATTTCCCCAAATGGAGAATAGGCTTAGGTCCCCCAAAAGTACCAGTTGGTCCCCACATGTAGGTGTGTAGTCTAAAGATGACACTCATGGTAGGAAATACACGTGCACACACACGGACACACCCCTACCACGTCTCTCTATCCTTGTGGGGACTTTCCATTCACTTCCATTCATTTTTTGGAAATTTTATATCCTAACCCTGACCATTTACCCTAAAATTAACCTCACAGGTACCTACCCCACCCTAAAACTAACCTAAAAACAATTCACACCTTGGACCTAAACCTAACCCCCAACCAAAATAAACCTCTGAAGTCATGGGGATTGGGCTTTGGTCCCCACAAGGCTGTTTTCTGGAAAATGGTCCCCATAATGTAGCAAATACGCATTCACACACACACAGAGAAAGTTCCAGTAACAGCTTTTACTGTCACTGTAGATGAAAAGTACTTTAGCGGACAACAAATCATTTAAAATGGCGACTTGTAAACAAATGTGTCTCTAATCAATGTGCATAAAGGAAGGTTGCCTGAAACATCGCTACTGAATGCACTTCACATGACCTCAGTTTTTCCCTATTTAAACCTCTGAAATTCAGGATGATTCATTTGGTTGTTTTAATATCATCTTATATATTTTCCTTTTTATTTACAGTGTTCATTCCTGCCCAAGTTCTCCATTCACATAGAGACGAAATACGAGGACAACAAAGGAAGCAATGACAATGTAAGTGTATAGCCTGAATGGAAGGGAATTTTATTTTTTGCAATAAAATGCTAACTGTATGATGCAAACACACCTCATATCTATGGTCTATTCGATGTATTGTTTGATTTTTCAGGAAAATCGATCCTTCCTGAGTTACTGTAGCAGATGGCCTTAAGGCAGATGGTGTTTGATGTATTCACTTCACAGATTGTATTTGTGAGGTTTAGGCACATTTTATAATTTTGTGTTTGGGCTTAAATAGACTTAAACCTTTTTTGTGATTAGTGATGGAAATGTGCTTTGTTAATCCTGTTCGGTATTCTCTTTGGTATGCTGTTGCAGAACTTCTTTAAAAACAATGATATGACAACTTATTAGGTAATAGATTTTTTTTTCATATAAATGCCATCTGAGATCACACGGTGGGCTAAGTTCAAGGTCTTAAATTTAACTTTTTAATTACAATGCATCACTATTTTGGGACATTTTTTTCTCTGTGGACTCTCTACTGCTTCTGCTGTCAGTCTGGAGAGCCAGTCTGTTAATCTACTCTGCTCCAGCTCAGATCCTTCATCTTAATAAAAGACTGCTGCCTGGGTTCTCTTTATATCATACAGAAAGGGAAAAATAAAACATGTCACATGATGTTTTAGACCAGGGCTCTCCAACCAGTAGCTCATGATCTCATTTAAAGTAGCTCTTCAGTGCTTGTAAAACATTAGAAGTTGCTAAATTTAATTTGTCACTGGCTAAACAAACTTTCATTTATATCCAATCAATCCATAGATGTTCCTCCCCCTTGGTTGTCAAACAATCTAGGGCTCAGTATGGTTGAATAGCAGCCGACCAGATGATGCGCGGTCACATGGTTGTTCAGCGTTTGCACACACTTCATGGCTCCTTGAGACACACCTTGCCGAGCTCCTTGGAGACCCCTCCCACTGCAGCATACGTCACTGCATGGGGTGTCTTCCCGCTGGAGTCTACGATGGGGAAAAATGACAGAGACCCGTAACTCGACATTTGTGCACAAATCTGTCCTGGTTAAACCCAGAGTTTGTAGTGTGAAATACACTGTAATATGAATGGATAAACACAAAAAGCACATTCATGTAAATTCATTGTTGTTTGTGATGGTTTTATGTGAGTTGAAGACGATGTTTATTTTGCATATGTTCAAATGAAACACAAGCTTATTCCAATGGTTTAAGTTTAAAATTAAATGTTGCAAAAAGTAGTGAGGTGTATGGAGTCATCCTACAGAATTGTGATGAGGCCTGTGTGTGTCAATTAAGGAGTTGTTTGTTCTTAGATTAATGACTCAGCAATTCCTTATAAGGATGGAAAAAATGTGCTAATCCTTACTTCACTTGTAAAAAACAGCTTTCAGCGGTAAACAAGTTTATGTGTCTAATTTTACATCTCAGGAGCAAACTCCTTTACCGTAGAAGGAATTGCATGTAGGTTGGTCCTGCTTTGTTTACATCTGGGTGTGGTAGAAGGTTATAAGAAGGGGAGACCCAGAAAGTTCTGGGGAGATCTTCACTCAGTTGGCCCGAAGTCTCTTGGTTTGGTTTAGGCAATTATTCTTAATAAACCTCACTGTTCAAGAATAACTTTTACCTTCAGAGTCACTTCTTTAAGAGCTCCGTCATTGCTGAGAGTTTGAAGACACAGAAGAACGGTCATCATTAAAATATACTTCAGTAGCTCTTGGACAATTTAATTTCGTGAAAGTAGCTCTTGTAGGGGACCTATTATGCAAAATTCACTTTTTAAATTTTTTTTACTCAACTTTTGGTGTGTACTTCTTAAAAAAACAGTCCTAGGACCAAAAAAATGTGCCCAGGGGCATGTTTACTGTAAGTAAATGTATTTTTAATGTATATTAACGACAAGTTTTATAGTTCAGTCATTTTGTGATGTCACAAGCCGTACGACAACCCACCGGAACCTGCGTTCAGCCCCTTACCTAGCAAACTCCGGGTGAGACACCTCCTTCTCTGTATAAAAAGCTGTCATGGTTGTTGTTGTGCAATGCGCAGCTCATTTCACAAGTCTCCAACAGGGCAATGGGTAGAGTGTTGTACCAGAGAGTGGGAGGCCAGGGTTCGAGACTAGTATGGACACTATTTAATTATTTATTTATTTTTGTTCGTTATGAACACGTTTTCTCATGTACCTCTATTGTTTAGCTTATTAAAGCCTTGTTAAAGCCTATTTGTTCGAGTTTCTGAGGTATTTTGACCGCTGCTGCCCCCTGCTCTGGTAACGGCATGCAGAGTGAGGGCAGAGCAGAGGAGGGAGAAAAAAAAGAAAGAAGCTGCGACCACGACTCTGCCACTGGGTCTCATATGGTTGTACAACGGAGCTTCTGCTATTATTAGCCATGCTAACGTAAACGCTGGCTTTGGAGGGCGGAGTTAATGTCAACAGATTTTTGGAGGGTGTTACCAACAGAGCTCATTAACATAAACAGCTCTTCTGAACGGAAGTCAGAGCAGGCAGAACTAGAAAATGGGAAATTTTATTATCTGAGAATTATTTTGTGCATTAAATTGAATGAACATGGTCTGGATAGCCCACAGACATACCATAAAAATTTCTAGGACCCATAATTGGTCTCTTTTAAGGAAAAAAAGGTTGGAGACCCCTGTTTTAGACAATGTATGCCATTTAGCCATTTTGAGAAAACTATATATATTTTTCTTTTGAAAAACTGGGTAAAGGATAGTGGATACAGAACATAGCTTGCTAACAGCTAACAAATAACCATGCAGGAGCAAAATATCTTTTATTCATTCAACATGGTTGCTGGACATTACCAGTCCTCTGCCTTGTAGCCAATGCTTCAGTTGAGTGTTGCTGCTTGACTCTACAATCATACTCAGTTTTGGGCCTGGAATGTCATCTATGTTTAGGTTTACATGGAAAAAAAGCTTTGGAGTCATGTGTGATGTACGCAGTCCGCTGCATAGCTCTTCTGACATCTGTCCCAGATTTGGGGATTCCCAGAAATTCTTGTGATGTCATCCCTTAAGAATGGTATTTACTTTTGTTCTCTTTAAAAGCAGGGTGGGCACATGTTATTGAGCTGAGCTCCTAAACTCTTCATCCAATTTTAATGTGGATACCCTTGAAGGGAATTTGTGATAAATGAATGGAAGTCTGAATAATATATCAGAAAACCAGTTGAATCTCTTCTAAAAACTTTATTCTCGTCTCTGACTCCAGTCAGCTCCAGCAGCACACAGTCAGGCCTCAGCAGTCAGAAGGCCTTGGTCCCTTATCTGAATGTAAACTAATAACAAGCTGTCACGAGCAGCATCTGTCCCAGGCTGAATCTAAGGAGAAACGGCACAGAAACTAACAAAAAATCTCTTCTCACATTATGGTGAATCAACCTTTAACGTATGTCTCTTCCTGGTTACACCCCTGAGGGTATTACCTTTTACATCAGACGTTAAAACCTAACCAACTTAGTTATAAAAGGCAGAACACATAAGACACACACTCTCTCATTCTCTGTTTTAAACCATACGGCTATAATAATCAGAAAGTATAAAAATAAAATACTGGATATAATATTCAGTTAATCAGATGACAACTTTTTATATTGCCAGGGTGTGTGTGTGTGTGTGTGTGTGTGTGTGTGTGTATCAAGGGCTACATTCACACTGCAGGCAAATGCGACCCAAATCTGATTTATTTTTTTGCCCCATGTGACCCATATCAGATTTTTTTTCCCGACAGTCTGAATGCAACAAATCCTTCTTTTTTTTCAAGTCCAACCCAGGCCGTTTCAGTATGTGGTTTTAAATCGGATACTTATCTGATGTTTTCAAAACGACTGCAGTGTGAACGCTCGTGTCACATTCAAACTGACTTTCTCTTCATCAGGAGGAGGGGGTGAAGGATCGATAAGACACTAACCTCAGGTCACGCTGTTTAAATCTGTAGCTCCATGTGTTTACAGCTCCATAACAGAAGTCCAGTTGCTTCGTCTTTTTACTTTTAATTTTCCATGTAGATAGTAACGTCCAGCCTGGTCGCGGAGCGTATCGATCCTAAAGTTACTCAGTCGATACTTTATTTCCAGCTCATTGTTTCGTTCTAAAAATAAAATGCTTCACTGGAGCATCCCGGTCAGAGGCAGGTTCAGATATAAACACTGAACTAAACAAGCATGTCAGATAATTATTTAATCGGCTCTGATGGAACAACTTCAGATTCAACGTGCTAAAAGTAGCGTCCATGCTAGCTCTGTAAACAAACAACCGGCTGAATGAGACGTCACAAATTTTACTGCGCATGCGTGTCACATCAGTGTTGTGTAGTTCACACTGGAGTCTGATGCAGGTCGCATTTAAAATGTAATGTGAACGTTCACGCCAAAAAATCTGATTTTTTCAAAAAAATCAAAATTAAGCGATAAGACCTGCAGTGTGAACGCAGCCAATAGTTTTGGATTTTTCATTATACTTCAGTTTTATTTCGCTGTGACATTTTTTCTTTTAATTCATTTAGTTTTAATTAGTTTTTAGTGTGGATTTGCTAGTTTTTTATTAGTTATTGCTTTTTAATGCTTAGTTTTAGTTTAGATTTTATTAGTTTTTTGTTAAAGTTTGAATAAACATATTTGCCAAAGTAACCTCCAGCTTTAAGTGTTCCTGTGAGTTAACTAGCCAGCAGCTTTTTGATCAGTCAAAGCAGTCTGTTAGAGCAACACCTTCCTAAAATAATCCCATCACTCAATTTTGCCAACAAAGGACTTGGGCAATTGTTTTAAGAAGGTGACAATAGTTGTCTAGATCCTGGTGCTACCTGGCTGGACTACAGCTTGTTTTTCACGGTAACTACTAAGAGAAGCTGCTTGTCAAGATACTCAGTTAATTAGTCCTTTGAGAAGTGTTCCACCTATTCTTTTACCTGTTTTCCACTACAAGACACTTTTAATTTTCTCACAGTCATATTCAAAGAAATTCCAAATTGGACTTTACTACTTTCACCCAACTTTTGTTGTCGTCATTTTGCAGATGAGCGCTGAGCAGCAGTAGCAGACTGTAAACAGGTGACGTTACGGACCATGATGTGCCGTAAACTGCCCTCAGTTAATGTGAAACTACTCAATTTGAAGAAAAAAAAGATTAGGTTAAACAGCTCAAAGTAAATTCACAAATATTAAAACTAAGGATATTCTATCTGTTATTTCAGTTAGTTTTAGTTAGTTTTGTAAAAAGATTATACAGTTTTAGTTAATCGCTTTTTCATTTTATTAAAGTTTTTATTTATTTCACTTAACTAAAATGTTTTTTTCAATTTCAGTTTTCGTTATTTAGTTCTTTTTGTTAACTATAATAACCCTGGTGTTTATGTATGTGTGTGTGTGTGTGTGTGTGTGTGTGTGTGTGTAGCTAGCTAGCTATAGCACATAATGTAGCAAAAGTTAACTGCAAATGCTGCTTGAGTAAAATGTTCTTGTTGAATTTGACGTTTACCTTATTTATTTTATTTTTTTGTCACTTCAGTAGAAAACGAAACCAAATATTATTAGTTTATTTAGTTTTTCATCATCAGTGAAAAAAAGTCACTGACGTTTACCTTATTATAACACTGCGTATGCATTAGCCCAGAATCTGCTCAAATATTGGTTAGAGTTTTGAACAGCTAATTTAATAAGAGCTGTTGGATTGCACACACTCTACACTCCAGTTCAGAAGACCATTAATCAAGTGAGGGTGTCAGTATTTGGACAGTGAGGAATGAAAAGGCTGGTGTGTAGCAAACAAAAAGCTTGAAATATGTTTTGCTGTTGATTTGTAACCTAAAGGTTTATTTGAAGTCTGTTCACGTGTTGCTTCACCTGTCTGTGCTTTGACAGTAACCATGTCAATGAGTAGGAATAGTTTACATGTTGTCTGATGGAGCAAAATGGAAACTGTTAGTGTTTTAATAACTTCAGCCACTGCACTTCAAGATGTTGTGTAAATATGTTTGTGATTCTGATCAGATGGCAGACTAATTGAAATGCCTTTGGATAAGAGTTGAGATGCAGATCAGCGTTGTCTGTAACCCCGCAGACACTCATTTATTCAACATTGATAAGACAGCTGCACTACTTTAACTGCATTTTGGAAAATGAAGAGCCTTTGCACATTTCGACTTTGTGTAACAAGTTTACAAGTGAGAGACGTGCCTGCACTGCAAATGATGCTGAGCAATGACAAGAGCGCAGCTGCGTGTCAGTTTGTTTTTAAAACTTAATATGAATTGTGAAAACAAAACTAAAGAGTCGACGAGACTCATGTGCCCCCATGTGTCTGTCCATCTGGCTTGTCTTTGCACTGAGTGTGCCAGCTCTGAAACGTGAAAGACTGACTGCAATGAAAGAAGGATGGAAGTAAGCAGAGGATGGAACATTGTGGATATATGAATAGAAAATGAGTGGGTGTACAAAAAACTGTGGTGCACTTTTTTCAAAAGATCGGTGTGCTAAAAACGACAAAGCTCAATTCCACAGTAATGTCCTGAAAAAAAAATTGGGTTCATGCATATGTTTTGAGCAATATCAGTTGTAACATGACTGAAAAGATCGCCTGACTGCTGATTGCATTCATGTTGTCTAAGACAAAAAAGATCTGGGGTCTCATTTATAAAGGATTGCGTGGAAACCATACTGAAAGTGAACGTACGGCCAAAAGGCGGAAATGGCATACGCCAAAAAAAATTCAGATTTATAGAACCATGCGTCCGCATGTTTCTGCGCATCTTTCCTTTATAAATCACAGCCGCACGTCAGAGTTTGCGCACGAGGTCCCACCTCAGGTTCTACCTTCTACACGCCCACACTCAACCATAAACATCAATGCAAAGTACCTCATGAATGTTAAGATGTGTTTAAATCAGTCAGCTGATCAATGCCAACAAAAGTGATTGGACGTCGTGCATCTGGAGGATGACAGGTGCTGACTGACAGCTGCTCACCTGAACAGAATGTCTGTAACTGACACAGATTTTCTCTCATTTTGCTTTAGAGTAATCTAATGATTTTCATAAAAAAAAACTCAGCTTCAAATTAATTTTCTCTCAGAGCCTGCAGGATGATAAAAACAATAAAAATAAAATTAAATAGGTCAAATAAAATTAGAAATAAGTCCACCGCTCTTCTCCTCGTCCTCTCCCCCTCCTGCCTGCTCTGTTACCCGCGGCAGACACCCCTGCCCCACGCACGCACACACACACACACACACACCCCCGCGTGAGAAACACGGACTTTAAACGTGGTTTTATAACATTCACACTTGCGAGGTGGATGCGCCCTGCATGTGTATCCAAAGCGTGACTTTTGCTGTCCTGCTGTTCTAGTCAGGGAGGGGTCTGTGGGTCGGGGAGAGGTCTGTGGGTCAGGGTCGTCTGAGGAGGAAGCAGATGAATGGAGTTGCATACGGGAACTTTTATTTAAGATTTAAGTTTTTTTTATTTCAAAGGTCCTCATGGCTTAAGGAGCAGAAGCATAAATATTACTGTTAAGAAAGCTGATGATAAAGTTGAATAAAAATCTAAGTCTGATTCTGAAGGTAAATTAAATCTCTGACAGTGATCATTACACAGTGTGGCTCTAATTCTTCACTTCACCATCTGTGTCGCAGTTTCCCGTCCCCAAAATGAGCGTACGCATGGGTCAGAGCTGGTGTGCGGCACCGCACATTTTCATGTCAAGTTTGGATTTTATAAATCACAACCTTGGCGTAAAAAGTGGCGTACGCAAGTTTCTGGGCTCAAATTGTGCGTACGCCAGTTTTATAAATCCGACCCCTGGACTGTTTTTATTTAGGATGCTTTGTTATAAATCTTTGTTTATTTCATTGAATTTTATCAGTTAGTGAAAAAGCAATTTGATGCGGTCAAGATCTGGATTCAATCGCTATATAATATTACTTTAATAT
>NW_013952551.1:302075-303915 GCF_001266775.1 Austrofundulus limnaeus
TATATATGCTGTAGCTGAATAAATCTAATCCCAAAAATCAAACACACAGCCTAGGATGAACTTACAAATACATGAATGAATCTATTTGTTAATGTTTTTATTTTACTTCCTACATTGTAATATGGTAAAATGAAAAGTTTCATGTAATTGGCAGTTTAACATACAATAAAGGGTAACAAATAAAAAAAAATACCAACAAAGAGTGAAGCTGAAGTCATCCTCTTACTTTTTGCAGTATCATCTGACTGAGCATATGTCATAGTTACTGAAGTCAGCCCTGTGTCATTTACTGCAAGTCCGAACTTGAGATGTGAGCATAGAGCGACCCCTACTGGCTGTAAAGATGATGCACGCCTGTTAGAACAGCTTTGGGATAATACAGTGTAACATATGACAGTCAGATAACAGGGACATCAAATCTTCAGTGAACATCTGAAAAATCTGTTCTTTTTTACAGATCTTTGAAACTGAACTGAAGGACCAAGAGAGGGAGGTCTGCTTTGTTGACATCGTCTATGATGAAATCCCAGAGCGCTATTATAAAGAGTCTGAGGTGAGGGTTTTTATTTTAGTGTTTTCCTGGACTCCTGTGAAAAACATTATGTAGCCCTACAAGTATCTTCATAAGTGAAATACATACATAATATATTAATTTTAAAATTTCTTTAACATAAAATATTTTAACTTTAGACCTTAATTAAACCATCAATTCTTTTGCTATTTATAACTGTTATGGCAATGACAAATTAAAGTAAAAAGTAAATTGTACTTGTCTAGCTCCTGCTTGTGTTACTTTAAATACTTCTCTGGTTTTAAATATTGTCTGGAAAGGCTGATAATCATATTACTACCTGTTTGAAGTGCCTGTGGCTTGAATATTTTTTTAATAAATGTGATTTTCATTTTTAGAAAGAGAAAAAGAGCTGAGATTAAGAGTTATTGAAATTTAGGCATGTGTACAAACTGCAAGTAATGACGAGGAGCAATGACATCCTGTGAGCAAAGCTTTGCTACAACGGCTAGCAACACACTAGAGAAGAATTTGATGTTTAGATTATTTTCATCAGAGATGAAAAGTCAGAGTTTATATTATATTCTTTCAATGGAAAAATATCAGTTATCTTTTGATGTCACTTCCTGTTTCACTGTGGCTGAGTCAAGTTCAAAAGAAAATATGCCAGTTATGTGACAAATTGGTAAAATCATGTGTATTATGCCAAGTTTCTTAAATATAAAGATGTTTTCTGTAACCTTTTGCATTTGAAGGATATGCACGTCTGAGACACTTTAAACTCAGATTGGTTCAACTGTTATCCTAGATTGGGATTTTCCATGAACCTTGATGTGAGAATTCTGGTTTGAATTTAGGTTTTTCTTTTCCTGTACAACTACAGGACCTGCGATATTTCAAATCGGAGAAGACATCGAGGGGCTTGCTGCAGGAAGGCTGGAGGGACACGCAGGAACCCATCATGTGCTCATACAAACTAGTCACAGTCAAGTTTGAGGTGTGGGGTCTTCAGACTCGAGTAGAGCAGTTTGTGCACAAGGTGAGAGGACATGTCTGAGTTTCTGCTCACATCTGAATCCCACACAGTCATAGACATATGTGGGTTTCCATGCATCTTAAATAATGGACGGGGCCACAATTTGTTGTTGACACTACCAGAGGGCCACATAGTGCTGCACATTTACCCAAATGTAATAATATACAGTGGTTTGCGAAAGTATTCATACCCCTTGAARTTTTCCATATTTTGTCACATTACAACCACAAACATAAATATATTTCACTGGAATTTAATGTGAAAGACCAACACAAAGTGGTATACAATTGTGA
>NW_013952551.1:305075-315679 GCF_001266775.1 Austrofundulus limnaeus
CCACTTCACAATTGTATACCACTTTGTGTTGGTCTTTCACATTAAATTCCAGTGAAATATATTTATGTTTGTGGTTGAAATGTGACAAAATATGGAAAAGTTCAAGGGGTATGAATACTTTTGCAAACCACTGTATATAAAAATATATTCATTAAATATGTATGTGTACATATGTTTATTAATATTATAGTTCAGTAACTTAACATAATACATACACGTCATACACAGAGTTGTAAAGTAACTAAGTACAAATACTTTGTTACTGTACTTAAGTAGAATTTTTGCGTATCTGTACTTTACTTGAGTGATTATTTTTCAGCATACTTTTTACGTTTCACACAATTATCTATACTTTCTACTCCTTACATTTTTAAAAAAGGCAAGAAGTAGAAAGTCATTACTTTTATTTCATTTGTGCTTGTTTTATTCCAGCTTGTTATTGTAAAAAATAAATACTATCCATATAAATTGTTCCTCCTATAGAGTGAGTTTAATTGTGGTTGAATGAGAAGTATAAATATATAAAATTCTGATACTGTATTAGTTTGTACACAAACAAATCATGTCACACTCCAGCAGGACATAATCATTAAAATAAAAGTTCTGTACATAAGAAGTATTTGTATTTCATGAATTATATTATTACATTTGGCCGCAGCCCTCAGATACATTTTCATTTTGGGTAAAATGTTTGTGCAGCCTTGATATATGTATAAAAACTGAAACAGCTGGACTAGTGCATCTTAAATTTAACATAAATTATTTTAATACAACAGTCATTTCTGCAGTTTTTGGGAGGTCACCTCCTAATAAATGTCCTTACAGAAAATCTAACTGCTCATTTTAAATCAATACTTTTACTTTTAATAAAGTACAAAAAATATCAGATACTTCAATACTTTTACTCAAGTAATATTCCTAAAGGAGACTTTAACTTTTACCAAAGTAATTTTCTGGTAAGATACTTGTACTTTTACTCAAGTATCACTTTGTGTTACTTTAAACAACACTGTACAAACATGTTAAATTAACACTTAACACCTGACTCACTTGGTCCACTTCAAACAGACCAGAGTTCGTTTCCCCCGTTGGTCCGGACCTTTTATGCAGGTGTGAATACACTCATGTGAACCCTGGTGCGGACCAAACAGCCGGACCGAGACCCACTTTTGAGGTGGTCTTGGTCCTCTCGAAATCTGGTGTGGTTCGCCTTGTGTGAATACAGACCCGCCTTGACCTGAACCAACTAGAGGAAACGTACGCCTTTTTGGTCTTCACAAGCCAACACTGCTAAGCATTATGCTAACAGTTAGCCCTTCAGTGTTGCTACCTACGCTACAAACAATAACCTGTCGTGAGTCAAGGCATGGACAGCATCTAGTCTCCTTTGGATTGTGGCACGCATTTGCAAACGCCGTCCCAAAATTAGATTTATATCTTTGTGAAACCGCCTTTGAATGAGCTGCTTTTGAAATTCTATGATATTGTAATTATAACGTGTCTTTCTCTCCGGGTCTGTACGCTGTCTCGCCCCTGTCATTTCTGTCCAATGGCTTTGTTTATAAATTATGGTTTGCTTGCAAAGAAGCACTGTGTGAATGCAAATCACACCAAACAAAAAATAAATAAATAAAATTGACTTTTAATACGAACCAAACAAGTGGACCAAAGGACTTGGTATGAATACACACTTTGCAACATGAGACACCTCGTGTGCAGTTTGAGAGAAACGACTACAGTGACTTTGTTTGGTCAAATTATGTATAAATGCTCCGTAATGAATGGAGTAAAACGCTTTGTGTTTTCAGGTTGTTCGAGATGTGCTGCTGCTGGGACACAGACAGGCTTTTGCTTGGGTTGACGAGTGGATAGGTATGTGTGCGAGCATACTTTTAATTTAAGACATGCATGCAGTGGTTACAGCAAAATGTTTCAGAAAACCTTTGCTTAAGGAGTTTGTGTGCACTTATGCATGATTACAGAATAGTTGCAACGCTTATTCTTTTGTTTATTTTTAAATGTTAGCCAGTTCTTTGAAATGTTTAAATCACAGACATCATTTATGCATGAGCACTCATCCCACCTGCATTTAGCTCTGCCACTGCCAGTCTTGGTTGGCTTCTTTCAGCATGAATCCTAAACAATAACACATTTTAAAAGTGATAAGTAGACAATTTGAAGTTACAGAATGTTTTATTTCATTTTCACTGTATTTAAGCTTGATACTAGTTGAACAAGATGTTTATTAAATATGTATCATGTTTCTGACCGACTTGCTACAATTACATGGAGTAACTGAAAGTTGCATGAAAAAAAGATGAATGATAAACTGAAGTATGATTTCTGCCAAAAGCTGCTTCTCTGTTTTGCACACAGGACCACCCTGTGTGATCACTCAAGTGGCTGCAATCGATATACTTTCTCTCCACTCTTTAGCTTTTTCTATAGCTGCAGGGTGCATAGAAAATAATCCCTTTATCTTTGACATGACGCATACTCCACTCCCTTGTAGTCACTAACACTTCCTCCTGAAACCTGGATGTTTCCTTATATTTTCTAACATGGGATGGTTTTTGCTTGTGGACTAAGTGGGACTTTTAGGTTTTTCTTTTATGTATTTCCAAAGATTCAGCCTTCCCTTGCTTCACCTTTTCTTGAATCTGCCTGGACCTATTCCCGTCGTTCCCTCCTTGTGTGGCTTGGATTTGTCTTGCTCTCTCTCCTGCATTCTCTTTGGGTCCTGGGAAGCTAGCATTAACCTCGCTGAGTCTTTAACCCTAACCAAGCTTTACCTCTGCCAGCAAATCCTCCCGTTTCTGATCTGACTCTCACCTGGAGCACTCCTGTGGAGAAGTAACACCATGCTGACCCTCGTTGCAACCTTACCCACTTCTTACAGATATGACTTTGGATGATGTGCGGAATTACGAGAGAAAAATGCATGAGAAAACCAACATTAAAGTTTGCCATGAGCAGCAAGAGCATTCCACAACAAATCCATCTGCACTGGATGACATAGAGATCCATGAGGCAGCAAGTGTATGTGTCTTTTTCTTTGTTTTAATTCATTGCCTGTCTTCTCTCTCATTTTCTTTTTTCACAGTTGGGTGTTATAAGCCACGGTTGTCTTTTAAAATTGAATTTATTTCCTATAACCAGGGTTGCACATAAAATTTTTGGTCTGGTTCTCAGGGGAGAACCTTGGGTTATTGCTTGGTGCACATATTTTCCTTCACTCATTTAACACATTTATCTAGAGGGGTGTTCGGGCATTTATTATTGCTCTGTTCTGTTTTATGATGCCTTCTATCAGCTGGCAATGTCTCAGGACATCATGCCAAATCAGAGTTTTTTATTATGTTTTGTTGTTTTTTACTCTGCATACATTTTGTAAACTAAGTGGCCAATGGGCTGACCCATGAGCACGTGTCATCTCAAACTGAACATTTCATGTTTAAATGTCTGTTAGATTACGCATGACCCTGAGATGTACAGCTCCTGTTATTTGGCCTTCTAGGTCTTTGGCCTTGTTTAAACCAGCTTTCCACACTCTCCAGACCAAGCAGCAAATGTTTTATTAGACTGATTTCTTTTTAAAAGACTATTTTGTTCAAAAAGATTATATTTAGATGGTTTCAGCTAATGTAATCATTTAAAATTATTTATTCTTCGTATTTTATCATTTAACGAATTACATTAATCCCAGAGCAGTTGTGTCACAGTATGATTCTAAATATAAACATGTTTAGCACATCAACACCCTTGTTATCATAGAATTGTGAAGAATGAAATTTGCGGATTTTTCTGATAAATTAAAATAACATTTAAAACTCATTCTCCTAGAGAACATGATAAGTTTTTATTTTTATTTTTTTGGATGCGGGGTGACATTAAACAGACTCATCTTTGCTTTGATATGGGGCAAATAAATGTTCTTCATTTAGAGGTAATATGGTTTAGAAGAACTCGAACAGCGAATCTCAGAGACTCACAGCCTGCTTGCGCTGAGGTGCGTTCCGTGTCTCAGGAGGAGAGTTTAGTCACTGACGCAAAGTCTCACAGATCTGTTGGATAACAACGCTCTGAACATATATTTAATATAAAGTTATGTTTTAGAGACCAAAGTCTCTGGTAGTTCAGGAGCAGAGTACAGGAGGAGATGTCAGGACTGATCGCTGCAGCCGCTGTTCGAGCACCTGTCTCTGCTGAAAACAGCTCTGACTGAAAGTCCCGCCCTGCCCTGCTCTGCTCTGATTGGGTAAAACAGCTCTTGAGTTCATCTGATTCGTTGAAAGCAGTGTCTGTTTAATCCTTATGCATCAGGGTCCGGCTGCCCTCCTCTGACAGAATGACGATCCAGTCATACCAGTGAGGCTGGATTTTTGTTTGTTTTTAAGAAATCAGGTCACATTTGCGACCCTGCTAGCTGTTGTTTTCACAATCTCAGGTACAATCTTAGGTACGCAAGGGAGCTTTATGACATTCCATCTGGTGCGCTTTTTCTTTCTTGATTGCGCACCTGCGCGCCGCTTATGTGCAACTCTGCCTATATACTTTTCCTCTGGTTCTAATGTTTAGACCTTGTGCATTGTAAAGTAGACACTTCATTGCATAAAAAATGACGCTCCTTTTAATACCTTTTCATTCCAGACATGACGATGGATGAAGTGAGAGAGTTTGAGCGCACCATCCAGGAGGCCACCAACCAGAAGATTGGGGTAATCCCCCCATCGATCTCCATTAGTGAGATGCCCCTGTCCTCTTGCGCTCCCACCGGCCCCGCCAGCGCTCCCTCAACTCCAATGTGCACCGACGCGCCCGAGTCCCTCTCCGTTCCCAAGGATCGACCTCGCAAAAAGTCCGCCCCCGAAACTCTGACCCTTCCCGACCCTGCTCCGAGTCCGACTCCCCAGAGCTCTTCCTCAAACCAGTTAGCCACGTCTAACCACCTCCAGTCGTCCACGCCGCCTTCCAACTCTGACCTGGCTGAAATGGGTGAGCAGTAGAACAGTGGGACGTCTTCCCTCAAACCCCTTATTTTGCCCCCACTGTCTTATGAGCCCAGTGAGACCAACTTTGCCTCCAAGCGCCAGTGCCCTGACATTCAAGCTCTTTAGCCACGATCTATGAATTGCCATAATTTAAACACGGCACCAATCCCTCAAGAACTCATCAGTGTCATTGATGCCACCAGGGCAGCTGTAGCCTCAGCCACCCCAATGTGCTTCACTGAGCGTCTAATCAGCCTAATTTCACACTTATTTCCTACAAATACACAAACTGTTTGACAGCAAAGATTATATTTGTTGAGTAGATGTCCTTTATGTAAATAAATTTTCATTGTTTTCCTAATTGTTTTTCCCCTCCCAATCAAATGAGCTGACCATAACTTACCACTTCTTTTTTTTCAAGTAGTTGCCTTTTCACCACCGAGCCATTGGAGATTGAGTAAATATACATAATATGTATAAATGACATGATTCAATTGTAGACTTTAAGATAATAAAACTACATTAGAAATTGACTTGACTTAAATCGGAGTAGCACAGTAGAAGTAATAGAATAACGCTTTTTTTTCTTTGGAAAAACAGCCAAGTACCTTTTACGGTACATTCTTCAAACTGTGGCTTCAGCTGTTTACCCAACCTGTGGATCACAAATTCCTCATTATTTTTGTTACAAACTATAAAATTATATAAGAGATGCAAGATCTGTACAATCATTGCAAAATTACACCTCAGGTCTTTCCAACTAGACATGGATCCCACTCCGAATGCAGGGATGTTATTTCTTTTCTCTCACTGATTTTGACACAAACTTGCATTTTATACCTTGACCAACTATTACATGTACTATACCAGTCTACTTAAACCTGGAAATGTTTACACATCACAAATATTTAGAGTTGAGCTGTTATTTTATCTGCGTTTGCAGTTTCATTAAAAGTAAATTTAAAAGAAAGTAATTCACTCAAATTAGTTGATCAGGCTCCATCTTGCCAAGGTCAATACAACAAAAGTGCAACAAGTTAAAGTCAAATGTTGCTTGAAAATGATGCTGGATGTGTGTGTGTGATATAAATGTGATCCACTTCAGTGAAATTGACAAAATCACTTTTATGTCATGTTGGAACAAGGCCATTATGGAAGAGTTTTGTGCTACAAACTGATCCAATGAAAAGGCGATGTTGGGTATGAAGGAAAGGGCACATGTGTCAAGCTGACTTGAGTATGTGCTTCATTAGGTGCAGAGCGTTCGCTGAAGTAGGATGGCTTTGCCAGCACTGATTGGTAATGCAAAGCCAGTGCTTTCATGAGAGCTGCAAACAGTATCCTAATGAGAACATTCTTTGCAGAGAACCACCGTTGGGTTTTGACTTCCTTCATCAGTTGTCATTAAAACCCTGAAAGTAAAACAGAAATAAAAACTATCATGTTCAGTCGTGGAAAAATCCTAATTTTTTTCTATACAATATTATTCAAAGCTAAGGTTTTATATGCTGCATGGGATGTTCACATGTATACAGAATATATGAAGAAATTATGATATACTATGTATGGATGAATTGGTACAGTATATTTCGTAGCGCATCTGTATGAAGAATTAAAAAAGAATGCTTCCTTTGGAAGTTTGAACTAATTTTGTAGAACAGAAAAGAAATGCAGATTTTGAGTGAAATCTAAGCATGCCCAGAGATTAACAGTAGGCCTATAAACTCTTCAAACTCAGTGCCTCTGCATGCTACAGGCTCATCATTAACTACATGTATAAACCAAAACCTTTTTAATCGTTCAGGTACTAAAACATTTTTCACATTTAACAAAGTGAAAATGGCTTACGCCCCATGTAGATCAGTATAATACAATCAGATTGTATCCATAATTAATTCACCTCTGTTTCCCCATAGTGGCAGTGAGGGTGTTAGGTCAGAGAGCTTAATTGACTCGAGACGTGCGGTTGGGTTCAGCATCCTATGGGTTTTTATTTTTATTTTTATTTTTTGTATCATTAAGTCTTTAAATTAGTTATCTCTTTTAGTGCAAGTAAATTTACATTTTGGAAGATTTTTCTTGCTTCTTTTGTTCGTTTTGTGCAGCAGACTATTAAGGCCACATGACAAGATTATTTTCTTAATTATAAGTATAAAGTCGTAATATTTTGAGAATAGTCGGACTATCACAAGAAAAGTTTGCGTTCCTGGGTCGACTTGGATCTGCTGTGGACAGCTTCTGTCTGTCTTTATGAAGTAGTCCGTGATTACTTTTGGGTCGGTGTTGGCGTAATATGTTTCCGTCCACATTATGTGACGACTAAATCCATCAATGCAGCCGTTAACTGAAATACGTTGTCAGTTTATCATATAGTCTTGGCACAATTGTTTCAAAGTCCTGCTACTGATAATTTGATGATGATGATGTGTTAAAAGAATTAGGTATTTCTTAACTGATACCAATTTATGACTTCACAAGATGCTCGACATTCCTCATTTTACTGTGTAAGACTGTAAGACTAAGACGTGTAAGTCTGCTTTTTTTCTGTGTAGAAATTAACATATGATTTTATCGTTATGTTACGACTTTATTTTCGTAATAACTTTTTCTTATATTACAATGTTATTCTCATTATTGTGAATTTATTCTCTTAATATTATGACTTTCTTCATGTTATGACTTTAATCTTGAAATTTGAAGCAAAGACGTCATGATGCATCTCAGTAATCCAGGTAGGAAAAAAAGAAAAAATAAGTAGGTCCTCTGGATGGGTTCTTCTTTTGTGAAACGTTTCCTCTCTCCTCCAAGAGACTTCTTCAGCCTGAGTTTCAGGTGAACTCAGCCTTATAAGCACTGCCTCCACATGGTGGACAAACAGGTTAGTCAGTGATCAGTAATACATCAGTGAAACAAAACAGCCACTGTTCAAAAGAATGAGCCAACACAGAAGAGCTACATCATCAGGTCAGGACTCTGCAGTTTACATTCATCTACAGGCCAGCGGTTACTCTTTCAGGGATGAAGATGTTCTCATCCTTGATAGAGAGGAACGTTGGTTTGAGAGAGGAGTAAAGGAAGCCATCTTTGTGAAGAAAAACCGTCCACCATTAAACAGAAGTGGAGGCCTTCGTGCCCAGTTGTCCTCCTCCTACAACGCTGTTATTGTAAGCATGACTCAGCCCCCTTTTGACTATAAGGTGTGAATCAGGGTCCCAACGATAGTCAGGTGATGGAGCACATGACCCTCTACGAACAGTAGAGCTATCAAACCTATTGTTAGGCGATGGCCCTATTTTGCATATAACCAACCTGTTTGTCCAGGTGGAGGCAGTGCTTATAAGGCTGAGTTCACCTGAAACTCATCAGACTGAAGAAGTCTCTTGGAGGAGAGAGGAAACGTTTCACTAAAGAAGAACCCGTCCAGAGGACCTAATCATTAAATCAAAACCTTGCAGTGTGGCCCTTAAACTCCATTGTAGTTTTGACGCATGCATAGCCCAGGGTTTTTCTAATTAATCAGCTACAAATGAGTTAACAATGAGCAAGGAAACATAAACAAGCCCTTGGCTGTTCTATAACGAAGAAGCCTCAGTGTCAAACTCAGCTTTACTACTTTTTAATTTCCTACTTTAGCTTTCGTTGCTGTCGATCTTGTTCTCTTTAAGCATCTCCTGCTTCTTTCTTTGTTATCCTTTTTCCTGAGTCAGCTTCATGCTGGTTCTGTAAATCTTGTGCTCTTTAACTGCAGGGTGGTTGGTGACACAGGGGTGTAAGACAAACATATCAGAGTACACCTTCAAACTCTCAATAACAGGGCTACCTTAAATTTTGGAAGATTTTTTTGTTTTTGTTTGTTCCCCCATGTTTTTTTTTCCAATTGCTGACATTACAACGCAAATGCATTTTGCACTTTCCAGTCTCTTGACACCTTTAAATGACAATGAAGGAATGTGTTGCATTATTATGTTGTTGGGTTTGTTGGACCACGATCCTATATTACAGCATAGTACATTGAGATAGGTAAGCTCACACATATGTCTTCATTTAATTTTTATTTTTTTTACCATATTAATATTTTGTGTAGTTTCTCAATTATATTTGTTATAAAACAGAACAGTGGCTTTTTATCAGTAACATCAGTGTTTGTTTTTCTGGTCACTGATCCTCTGTAGACCTATATTAACTATAAAAAAAACATGCTTACTAGTCTGGTACCGACCACCTCTCTTGTCAGGAACACAGAGATCCAGGGACATGTTTGATCCACCACGGGCTATTAAAAATATTGCAAAATCTATGTGGAACATTAAATATCTGCTCTGTTTAAAAGAGTAACACAATAGCTATTGTAAATAATGCTGTTAATAATTGTAGATTTCTCACATTGAGCCTGTTTCAAGTTCCAGTACTGACGTGCCATGAGTGTGCTCAAATATTAAAAACCGACTAGAAGGATCAATGTGTGTCAGAATGTGAGAGTGTGTGTGCATGAATGTGTGCGATGAGAACGTTTTCACAAACCTGAATTAAAGCTCCTGTTTAATCTGTAAGCAGGCTTATTATGTGTTTTTATTATTGACCTTGTTACTTATTGCTGAATTCTGTTTCTTCTTTTCCTTTAAATATGAAGATACATTGTTGTAGTGCACTTTTTTGCTCCTCTGTTGTTTCTACTGCGGGGCAAAAATGATTTTCTAAGTTGTAAAGCTGTTTGATGCTTTGCGGTTTAGTGATGTGGCTGCTTTGATGTTCACCTGTCATGTTAATTAAAGAGGTGATGAGCATTTTCAGTTTTCTCTTGCGTTGTGAACTTGCTGTACGTTAATTCTGTGATTGCTGTATTGCATTTCACGCCTTCTCCTCCCGATGCAGTTTGAATTCAGCCAAGTTTTGCCGTCTCCTGGTGTCTGAGATCTGCGTCACAAACTAGAATGACTGAGCTCCGTTCTGCTCAGTGATTATGAAATAAGTTCTTCGTTGTGACACAAAGCCCAGAGGTGCCATTCTTGTTTGGCTGCTGGAAGTTCTTTGTTCTTCCACTTTAATTATAATTATTTTATTGTATTTGTTATATTTTTACCGCCCTTTGAGGTTAATTTGTTTTTGTTTTTTGTTGTAATTATCGTTTAACTTTTTTCTTAAACAGATAAATAAACTTTGTTAGCTATTGTGACTGTGTTATCTTTTATTCTGTTTCATGTGAACACATAAAATAAGTTACACTTTCACTTTACAGCTGGATTCTCATGTATGTCAACTTAGAAATTTCCATTTAATATGTGGGAACCTGTGCATACTTTAGCTTACATACCTATAACTTATGTTTAACGGGGCAATATTATGTGTTTCTCAGGCATATATTTAAATACTATACCATAACAAAGTATTTATGTCATCTTTAGCTGTTATTAAAATGCTGTTTTTATGTTTAAATAGAAAATAAACTTATCTTCTCATCACTTCCTCTTCTAAACGCCTTGAAATTGGCCTCTGCCTCTTTAAGAACCACCTTCCGCTTCTGTCTCACCCATTTCGGGGGGAGGGGGGTTCGCACGCGCTATGATGCAGTTTACTTGGCATCTGAAAATACATTTCCTCCAAGGTATTTTGAAT
>NW_013952551.1:315689-344605 GCF_001266775.1 Austrofundulus limnaeus
GAAGTAGTGTAAGGAGCTCAGCAGACAGTTTGAGTTTCACTTTCAGTTTCACCCGAGAGCCTGCAGGAGTCATGGGTGGGGTGTGGGGGGTGGGGAGGTGCGCTCCGCCATGAGGAATCTCAGCTTAAAGACACGCCCCAGGGGCGTTTCTGGTCCCAAAAGGCGTTTCTGGTCCCCACCTGTCGTTTTGCTCCTCAGCATGGCTGCCTAAAAACACTGCAGGATTTCACAAACATGCATGAATGAGTCAAGGCAAGGCTTTGGGCATGTTTTTTTATGAGAGGATAACATTATAACATGATACAAAACTCAAAAAAAGTTGATTTTACATGATATTGCCCATTTAACTTATCTGTAAGAAATTAGAAACCAAAAAGTTGAAATAAAATGCACAACATAATCTAAACTTGGCACAAGTACGGTATACATTTAATTGTAAAAATGCAGAACAGAGAAATCTACCAAGCAATAATTTCTTTACTTTTTTGTGCTAATTAAATATTAGTCTTGTGGTTAAAGATTAATTCTTCTCTATTTATGTATTGTATTTTAAATGTAGAGGTTTCTAATCCAATAAGGGGAGATTCCCTAAACCAGTAACATTTTGATCGATTCCACAACAGCAGGGACAGACTTAAAAAAAAAAAAAGAAAGCGTGGTGGGCCATGAGTTGAATTTGATTTGGAGACAGTCTTCAAAAGCCCCACTTACTGTAAATCTTTTCATTTTGTTTGATTGTTTTGGGGTGCGTTTAAAACTAATTTTATAGTTTATTAATAAGCCAAAAACAAACTTAACAAACGTAATTTAGTAAATTTATGTAAAAGTAAAGACACCATTATTGGTCAAGTACTCATGTTATTTGGTTCAAAGTTCATCCTCTGCTGGATGTTGTACTTTCAGCTGCAATTACAAACTTGCTACGCTTTAATAAACAGTTTTTTTTTCCACTTTGCTAAATCGGGGTATAGATAAAAGCACTTACACTTTGTTGTCCACCATATTTAGCAGTAAACTTCCAGCATGCTTGATTGCATGGTGAGAACTATGTCCTACAATGACACTGAATGGAAAATTAAATAAAGGGGGAAAATGTTTTTCAATTCTTTTGTTTATTTACATAGCTTTTATTTTATTCTCTTATTTATAATGAAAAGTAAACTAAAGTTAAATTGTTGTGCTACAAAGATGAAACTCTGTAGGCTTTGTTCATCTTATCATGTAATTTCCAAACAACACAGGGTAGTAAAACAGACATAATTACGAGACAAATAATTGTAAAAATGAGCCAGACTCCCTCCATTGGTAATGCAGTTATTGAATGCAATTTGTTGTTCTCTCTGTCATAAACACAGTTCATGTTGCTTCTGAGTTTAAAGGTGACTTTACATATTTCTGTTGGTTTCAGGACTTGAGTGACCATAAAAACCTCGTATGATGGGATCAGGACTTGGTTCATGTGTTTTAAGGAAGAGTATGGCGTTACGTTGGCGCCAAAACATGAGTGTATCTCGAAACACGAAACGTTTCCAGCAAAATTCCACTGGTCATAACCTAAAATAAAGGTGCTGAATCGAGCTTGTTTGCCAGAGATGTTGTGCTGTAAGACAGTTTCTGTTCTGTAGTTTGTTTTCAGACATGTCATCTGATCGTGTTTTAAGATCTGAACAGCTTGACTCAGGGAGGAATAAAGGGACAAAGGCTCAAACATCCTGTTTAGTTCTGAAGCTCTTTCTGCAGACTCAAAGTTATCAACAGGTTGTAGCATTGTACTCGTGAACAGGTACAAAGCCAGCGAGTGATGCTTCTCCATGTGTGTGTGTGTTGGTCTGCTCAGGTTTCGCTCTGAACTGCTCCGGGCTCGACTAAAATTGGCTGAGCAGGTGTCCCATTTTTTCCTTGCAACCTCGTCGTCCAGAACAAAAACGTTCGATCCACAGTCATCAAGCATGTCGCCACTAAGGCCACGGGTCAGACTTCGAGTAGAACTCTGGGGAAAGAATGGGGAAAGATGTATTTTAAAAAGGTTCCCAGCAGATGGCTCCACTCACTAGGAGATCAGAAATAAAACGTTTTTTTTATAATCCATGTCCTTGTTTTGCTTAATTAAAATGAACAAAATTCTCCATGACATTACTGCTCCACCTTTAAGGTTTGTGACTTTGAGAGCAAATAAAATTAGAGGGATAAGGTTGACCTCCATAGGTGAGTGCAGCATGTCGAAATGTAGGACTGCTTATAATAAAACTGCCTTCTGTTTTGGCACAATGGGTCATTACTGTGGCAAATGAGATTACAACATGTAGTCATAAAATGTTTGCACATTTGGCAAAAAATTAGATTATTAAAAAAGCAGATTTGAACTTGTTATGTATTAATTATGTATATCTGTTCTACCTTGACACTGTCCAGTAATCATATCTTATTAAAACCAGTTTTCGGCTGTTTTACTCTTATCGACCAGACTTCATGACTCCAGTAATGTATGACCTCTTTAATTTCTGATAAGGTGTTTTCAGGCTGACAGTCCTGTCATTTGGTTAGATGGTTACAGTTGGCAATCTGTGATTGGTTATAAGCATGTCACATGATGTTATCATGATGTATATTATTGGCTGCTTTCTGCTGACGCGCCAGCCACAACTCAGCAGATTTCCTGATTGACTGCCTGCTGTGTTGTTGCTCAGAATTAAATCATTTTGACGACCATACGCGCAGACTTTCTGTGCATTTATTCCAACGTGTTTCTGCATTCTTGGTGAATCATACCACGACAAACTCATTCTACATGAAGGCAAAGAAATAGTTTTATAAATTGTTTGTATGATTGAAGTTTGTTTGTTTTTAGTGAAATGTGGATAATGAAATATACTGTATGATGTGTTTTGTACTGTTTGTTTCATAATCGGTTAAATTATTTATTATCTGTAATCACTGATTACCAACAACCTGTCTAGGGACCGCAAGTGGAAATTAGCATTTTTTGCTATAAGCTGGTCTCTTTGTAAAAGGTTAATGAAATGTTTTTTTCTTATTTTATTTCAAACAGATTTTAAAAAATAAAAAACAAGCAACCAGAATAAAAAATATAAAACATATGCATACGTAACCAAGAACCCAAATACCACTACTTTTCTGTTTGAACGGGAGTAGGAATAAGTGAGCACTTATTTAATCCTACCCCTTATCTCAATTTAAAGAAGTGTTTTACTTGCAGATGCACTGATTTACAAATGTGCAATTGAAACCATGTTGTGGTATTCTTGCCTGTTCAACATACTGTGCCAACAAACAAATTACTACACAGACAAAATGATTACAAACTCACTCATAACATAGGAAAAACAGAAAATATATGATTTCATATTAATAATAATAATAAAATATACTGATGACAATCTTAAATGACCACCGAGAAAAAAACAACTAATGCTTATAATGATAGTAAGATAACAATAACCAATATCAATAATAATAGTAACCTAATACAGAAGAATGAAAGGAACAAAAAAACTCTTATGTTAAACCCCTTCTCTTCTGTACAATGTAATTAAGTAGCTTTATATTTATTTTTAAACTGGTTTAATGCTGTACATTGTCTCTGCATGTGTACAATAAATAATCAGAAAAAAAGTAATTACTAATTGTGAGGAAAAGCCTTTAGGCCCTGTCAAATTATAACGTTTTAGACAACTTATGCCAACTTGTGAAAATTTACACTGACAAAGTCAAAAAAACACTAGAGGCCCTTTTTTTACATATACATACTTTATTGTTAACGATTAGATCAAATATAAAACCTTTAAAATCAATTTATTCATAATATTTTGATAAGTCTGCATAAGTTGTCTAAAACACGGTGTGACAGGGCCTTAAGTCCTTTCAAAATTATTATATTTTAAAGTCCGTTTAAAACAAAGCAAGACATACCTCTCCAACAATATCCTCCCAGCTAAGTGACAGATAAATCACTGAAAATATTAGGAGAGCCTCCAAAGAAACACAGGAGGTAAGGAGACATGTTTTCTGACACGTTTGCTTCTGCTGGGGCGGTGGCATGTTTCATCTGAAAAAGAAATTTATAAAGTAACTCAAAACGTGATGAAGATGGTTTGATTTGGATGTGAAAATTAAACTTTTTAAAGGGTTTTTATTCTGGGAGTGAAGGAAAGGCCTGACTCCTGATTACACATTTGCAATTTTTTTTTCTAATTATAAAAAAAAACGGACAAATGTGTGTCCATATTCATGTAATACAGTGTGAGTCAAAAGACACAGGACACCCTTTTATTTCAGAAAGACGAGGGAAGATGACATATCTGAATACTTCAGCAGGTAATGTGTGAGGGGGTCTCATCTTACCACAGTGTTTCTGCTGGGCCCCAATTTGCTCATAAAAAACATTATCAATTTTTTAAATTTTATTTTTAAACGTGCCACTTGTGCAAAATGGATTTAAAAACATAACTCATTGAGAGGAAAAAATATTAGTTTAACAAAAGTTTTACTAATTTGTGTTTATTTGGGTGCCTAATCAAAACCATATGCATTATAGTAGTGTTTGAGCATGATCTATTTTTTTATTCAACGCCCCGCACCATCGGGGTGGGGGTGGGGGTGGGGGGGGGCTCCCCACCACTTTGGCAACCATTGTTTTTGGTTCTATCCAGAATATAAGCTTGGCTGGATCACGGACAATTTGTTCCAGAGACAGCCCCCCTCACCCATTCAATGCTGGGGTATTCAGATGTTATTTTCCCTTTTTTTCCTGAAATAAAATGGTGTCCTGTGACTTTCGACTCACCCTGTATAAGTATTTGAAAGCAACAGTACGATTCGCCACTAACATTTGCCTGTATGCTCTAGCACTTTAAAACTAAAAATATATTAAGGACAAAAGCAATTCAGACACTGAGTATAGAAAATGTTGCTCCACAACAACATTTCAGATTCTGATATATTGTCAGAACTAATACAAAACTTCATAAGGTTTCTGCTTTGTGCCTATTTTATTTCCTTTTTTTATCATTTTAGCAACAAGTTACAGACTCTTCTTTTCAGGCACCAAAAACATGGATAACATTCTCGACATATTTATGAAAGCACAGCTGCAGGAGAGAACATTTATTTTGTAAAACAATGAGCAGTTTAGAAAAATATCCCACTTACCCTGAGCGTTTGTTAAAAGGGAGTTTCCAACCTTATCTGTCTTTGTGTTTTTTTGCCTGAACGACGTAACTTTGTTTCTCCTCTAAGTTTGTTACCAAACAGGACTGGCTGGTTTTACATGTGGGATCCTCTCTCTGGCAGGGCAAACAGTGATGTCTGAATACGGAAGTAAAATCATGCAAAGCGTTTAGTTAAAAGTAGAACATGCAAACAAGTAGCACGTGAATATTTTTACAATGAACTGAAAAATGAACAATAATTTGCAGAGAGAAAAGCAATGGTAGACCATTTGTGCTGCTAATTCTTAAGCAGTTCAAACTTCCAATTCTATGCAAGCCTCATGTGAGATAAGGACTCGGAGCAGAGGCATTCACGGAAGTGCAACCTGTGTAATCGTACCTGTGTTTCCTGTTATGCAACACAGTCTGTGCTCTACACTTCTCTGAAAGGAATGCCACACCATACGCAGAAGAAACCGAAGGTCAGTCAGAAGTCCTGTTTAATTTGTTGCTGAAAATGTTTGTTTGATAAAGGAGAAGTCTCGTGTCAATCCGTCGAGATTTGTTATAGCTAGTTTTTCAGGCATGTGCATGCAAGTCCATGTTTAAAAATCAAAGTCAGTGATTATTTGATGATTTCTCCTGTCAGAAATGGAGTTTAGGTTCCAGTCAGTCAGACTCCTGAGAGACTGGGTCGTTCTTTGTGCGTTCTTGTTGGTAGTGCTCCTGTTTCTGAGACACTGGTGGCTTCAGAGACCTGCAGAGGCAGAGGTGAGATCATGTTTCCTCTATTAAATGAACCAAAGGACAACGAGCACCATTAAATATTTTATGGTTTTACAATTCTTGATTTTGCTCTACTGCATTTAATCTGTCATCGCAGGAACCCAAGACTCTCCTGCCTCTGGACATGGCCACAGATTCCGTTGATGACATGTACGCCGGCTGCAGGTCTGAAAGCGTCTCCATGATCGAACTGTTCGGCGTGTTCGAGTGGCACGCCAATAAACCCTTCAGTATTGCGTGGAGTTTAGTTGAGAAAGCTGCGAAGAAGCCCGTGCACAAGCACCTGAGGGACGATCATTCCACAGCCGTGTACCTGTTCACAAGTTACGGACCCATCCGACAGAACTTCAGCAGAGCGTTAAAAACAGGCAAACACGAATACAGCACGAACAAATTTACGTTCCACTATTTCTACTTCTATTTGACGGAAACCATCCAAGTTCTGAATAACAACCAGACGCCCTGCAGGACCGTGTACCACAGGACGTGGCAATATTTTGACCGGAACGTCATGAACGCATTCGTGCGTTTCGGTGCTTTAACCTGGGCAGTTTCAAGCAAGCAGTCGTTTGAGTTGGACGGCAACGTCTCCTGCTTTGAGATCTACACGTGCTTCGGTGCCGACATCACACACTACTCCAGCAGGGACCAAGAGGGGCAGGTGCTCATTCCTACCTACGAGGTTTTCAAAGTGACACGTGTTCTGACGGATGAGTCGTGGTGCAACATGGTCTACAATCTGCAGAGCACCAAAATACCAAAAACTGATCAGAACTGCAAACTGTTTCAGAGTCTCCGAACTTTTTTTGATCCCAGTATGAAACACGTAGACGGAGGCAACGTTGTTGCTGTGTCAGCATGTTTGTTACTGATAATAATGATTTCTTTAATTCTTATAAAACATAACCAGAAGTGTTATGTAGCTGTTGTGCTGGGGTGGTTGCTGGTGATAATAACTGTTGCATTATTGTTGGGTTAGTCTATAAGGCCCTGTACCCCGCCCCTTGAACTGTGACTGCTGGATATGGGCACCTGTGACCCTGAAGGAATAAGTGGGTAAAGACAATGGATGGATGGATAGTCTATATGGTAAAGTTTTCTGATGGAGAGACATTAAATACCTTTTTTGTCTATCTTTTTGCTTTTGTATTGTGTAACATCTAAAGCACAATCATATGAACACTATGTTCTTTTTTCCCTCCTAAACGTGTCAGTCCTTGAGTCGTTTTTCTTACTGATTGCGCGGAAATGTAAAATTTCTTGTTTTTTTTTTTATAGATTTATAAGTTTGTCAGAATGTTGTCTGCAAAAGGGTTCAGAAACAGAACTGTCCTGTAACCAGCCATACTTTGAAGCTGTCAGAAAGTCTTTATATTCAGGTATTATTTGGTTTGTTAGAGGTGCAATATTTTTTTATTATTTATTTTATTTATTGCTTGACAGAAAACAAACTCAGTTACAATGGACTGACAGTGGGAGCTCAGATCGATGACATATTTAGTTTTAGTGCATCAGAAAAAAACATGAAAACCCATTAAACTCAACAGCTGAAGTTTTTAAACTTTCAAGAATTAAAAAAGCACTGTAGCTGCAGCACGGAGCCAGTCCAATAATATTAGATTTAAAAAAATGCGTGGCCACGACATCATTATATAAATCATTTCCATGATTGTGAACATGGGCAAGTTAGAAATAATTTAATTTAAATTAAACTCCGGAATGAATAAGTCAAAGTTACGTCACGTTCAGGAACACAGTAAAAAACATCTGTTACCCAACACACACTTAGGTGGTTCAGTGTCACCTCGTAAATACTAGAAGGCTACTATGAAAATGAACCATTTAGATTGAACCATGGAAGTATGCTGTTTGGATTAAACATACGCCAAAAAATAAATAAAATAATAAGTGTGCAGTACATTTGAACAGTCAAACGAAAACCTTGTATTCATATATAATCTGTCTCCATGTCTTTGTATCTCTCACAATGAGACACTGCTCAAAATTATCTCATGTCTCATGGCCGCACATTATTATTGTTATTATTTTATCCAATTTCACCAGATGTTACGTAACAGCAGTGTAATGAGTAGAGTAATTCATTTTAGAAAGATGCTTATCTGTATGCTTTAAAACTTAAATACGAAATGCAGAGTTTTATTTTTTTTTGGTTACTGCAAAATAACATTGAAATTCTGATGTTATGTGTTGTCTGTCTTTTTCCTTGACTTAAATATCTAACAAATTCATTAAAGTCACTATATCAATTTTCAGTTTTTAACAAAGATTTGATTTTTACTATGACTTTACAAACCAAATAATAAGGATGAATCAGAGACCCATGAATTAAAAGATAGTTTGAGAAAATATCTACATGCAATTTGTTTTTTTTTTATTGTATTTTGTCCTTGAATTGTCTCTTCCTGTAGAGTTCACAATGCGTGCATTTTTTAAACAACTTCAGAGAAACAGGTGTGTGGTAAACTGCCTGAAAGCAGCAGAAATAAAGTTTATGGCCTTTTTTTAACAGCCTAAAGGGATTGACGAAGACAAGGGTGTGGTTTGTGACCAGTCGTGCATTTTAAATATGTAAACACTGATAATATAGTGCATTACAGGTATAAAAACACAGATAAAACAAAAGTTGTATTCACTTCTGTGTGGAAAGTAGAAGCATGTGAAACATCAATCCTTCTGTTTAATATTTAAAAAGGTCAAAGAGAATGTGAGATGAGAAGTTCTTCTGTTCCTTTTTGGCACAAAAGCTCTTAACATACTGAGGGTAACGGCCTCTTGCTTTCTCTGAAATATCAGATTGCTTAAACCTTTTTGTTTTTAAGTTGGGAGGTTCAGACATAAAACATTAGGATTACTGGAACAAGGTTCAATTAAGGTAGAATGTAAGAAAAAGTGTAAGGTTAAGATCATTCTTGCGACTTTGTAATGTGAACGGAAGTGTAACGAAAGAAATAAACTGGTCAAATACACAGATTTTTACCTGTGATTATAATTCACTGTGCAATTATAGCTAGTTTAATTTTGGCAGTAAAATAAAAGTAGGGCACTGGTTTCTGTTCACAACTGATGTTTCAACACACACACACACACACACACACACACACACACATGTCCAAAATGTGTATCTGTGTTAAATAAGCATATGATTAATGCAATTTTGTATCAGGATTTCCAGACTTCAATAGGTGTGTGTGTGGGGGGGGGGGGTATAGTTTTGGGGAAATAGTTTTGTTTTAAAAAGCACTCAAAGCAGCTTTTTAATTATTTCTGAATATTACAAGAACATATAGAGCAGGGGTGCCCAAACATTTTCCCTGAGAGGGCCAAACTTATAATCAATCTGAAGGTGGTGGGCCAAATGCAATAATATAATACATGAAATGCAAATATTTCAAGTAAAGTTGTATTTTTTATGATTGAGCTAGCAGCCAGTGTGGTTGCCCACATTTTCTTGTTTGTTTTTTTCAGCCCATGGATATGGAGAAAATTCAACGTATGCTCGGGCAGAAAAGGCTCATGGGACTTTTCATAATTTAAAGTTTGAGTAAATGTGGTCTTTTAAGATGTGCAAATCTAGATATGGACTTAAATCTCACAAATATCTCTTGAAGTTACTTGTATTTTAAGTTTAATCTTAACAAAATTCAAAGATAAAGTGAGCACCATAAGTTAAGACTATCTGACTACAGCTCCTTGTACCTATAGTTGGACAAATGTTTGAAAAAACTAAGTGCAAATATAGTATTTCTACATAAGACAGACGATTACAACCTAGTAACCAGGATAACTGCTGGTGGGCCAAATCAAATGGCTTGGCGGGCCAAATTTGGCCCACGGGCCCCACTTTGGGCACCTCTGATATAGAGTGTCTCAGTGGCATTGGGTTGTTGTAATGACAAGGTTTGCCACTAGATGGCCAACACAGATGCTGCTCTGCACACACGTGAGGAAGAGACGTTCAGTCATTGCTACAAATGGAGGAAGGATAAAACTGCATGTTTCAGGTGAAATGAGAAGTAGTCTGCCTGTTCACAGGTTTTCAAGGCAAACCTATGTGCTTACAGAAAACATTTGACCTCTGTCATTGCCAACAAAGAACAAAGTATTGAGATTAAATTGTTATTGATCAAATACTTAATTTTCCACCGTAATTTGCAAATAAATTCTTTTAAAAAAATCAGACACTTGCTATGTTTTTCTAGATATGCTTTCTCATTTTGTCTCTCATAATTGAGGTCTAACTATGATGTCATTTACAGGCCTCTATCTTTATTCTTTATACGTGGGAGAACTTGAACAATTGGTGGCTGACTAAATACCTTTTTTCCTCACTGTACATAGTCAAGCGATGTGTTTTACCAGAGGTGTATAAAGTACTTTTAAAGAAATAACTGAGGAAAAGTAAAAAAATATCCTTTTTGCAGAAAATGAATTGAGTAAAAATGACTTTCAAAGCTAAGAAAAGTGCTTAAGTTATAAAACTGCTCACAATATTTGGGGAAGTAAAAGTACTTTAACGTGCTGAAGTTATTTAACCAAGTTACGTCAACTGTTTCCACTAAACAGAGTTGAGTAAATTAAGTCATTTACGTGTTTTCTAGTAAGATTTACATATTTTCTTAAAGAAATTGTTCATAGATATCTTTATGTACCATTTAGATTTAGTTGCTTTCTGATGCACCTCAGAAAAGGGGTGAATGAGTGTGGAGTGTTTTTTTTATGGAGAATTCAGATCAAAGCTTGGTTCCTTTTTATTTAGAACCCGACTGATTTAAATGTGAAAAAAGATTTAAAAGAGTGGTGTCTGCTTCAAACAAATAGCTGATCACTTTCATAAAAAAACACCATATACCAGGCTTGTTTTTGTTACAAAATATAGGACATAAAATGTAAAGGACTATTCATTCAGGTAAAACTATTGTTTTTAAAAAAGGTAAATGACCTGAACTTGTATAATGCTTAATCAGGTCCATTGACTCCAACACACTTCACTATGGTCATTCACCGTTTCACACACTAATGATGATGAGCTACATTGTTGCCACAGCTGCCACACAGAGGCAGGGCTGCCATGCACCAGAGCCACTGAGCCCTCTGACCACCACCAGCAGGCATGGTGGGTGAAGTTTCTTGTCCAAGGAGACTACGGGAGATTGAGATGGTTACAGGACAAATTCTGCCACCGCTGCAAATAGAAATAAACATTAAAGACCTTACTCAGAATAAACTACGTCTGCCTTTAGTACAGTGTTCCTCAATCCTGGTCCTCAAGCTCCACCGTACTGCATGTGTAGATGTTTCCCTGCTTGTTAGCAGGTCTTCAAGACCTGTTAGTTACTCATTCAATCCAGTCAGGTGTGTTGGAGAAGAGAAATGCCCAAAACATGCAGGAAATCTGTCAAGGACGAGGATTCCCTCTAGTGTCTAAATGTTGGCATAAAACTGTCTGTCTGTAGACTATTTTTTGACTTATTTGCAGTGCCAGACAAATTAAAAAAAAAAAAAAAAACAAACTTGAAAATGGGTGCTTTTCTTCCTGGCATTAAGCATATTTTTATAATTAAAAATACACAAGTGAAGAACATAGATGATCAAGAGACAGAAGTGTTTGAAAGTATTTATTCAGTCATTCAGAAAGTAAAAAAGTTTAAACAGCATATGTGACACTAAGTGATACATGGTACTCATTAAAGGCAAAATACACAATAACAGCTGTGTTAAATGAAAAAAAAATATCATGACTATGAAATATCGGTGTTTGCTGACTAAATTATTCCCTGAATTATTAACTTGAATCATCACTATTAAGTGAATAAGCTTTAAAGTTTTAACTATAATTGCTTTTATGGCATCTTTCAAAGAAAAAAAAACTTTCATATACTATACACTTAAAAACTAAACTGACAAAAATAACATGTAGGGGTTAACCTCTGACCATGATTTATATTCTGTCAAGAAAATGTACTTTTAGCAGTGTTTCATGAGATAAACAGCTAATATAAGAGTATGTAATGTTTTTACCTGACAGCCATCAAAAAAGAAAAAAAATGAAGTTTTGCTGTCATTGGTTGTCAAAATCACTTACATTAGTTCAATAATCACAGTTTTTTTTCTTTTCCCATTAGTTTCCTGGTTAAAGTGAAGCTTGCTGACTTACAGTATACAAACTCAAATACTTGAGCCACTGTCCAAGCAAGTTCAAACATCAAAAACTAATTAACTTCTTACACTAAATGCTTTTTTTTTAAGTTTAAGTCAGTTATTCTGTTTTAGTTGGCAGAGACTTACTGATGATCCAACCCCAAAACCAGCATACAACGGTTCACTGAACTCAGCTTTGAATCTGTGGATGAGCTGCATCACGTCTGACACAGAATAAAAGGACAAAGTGTTGCCTGCGTGATCTAAGTACACACCGATTCGAGTCGCTCTGGGAGCTTCTGGAAGGTCTTTGTCCACTTTGTTGTGCCAGGCTGAGTACCCGACGTCAGAGCACAGGAGACTCCACGACTTGTCGTTGTAACCCAGGAGGCTGTGTGAGTTCTTGCCTTTACGGCTGATGCTCTTGTAGGCCACCCCGATTGAGAACTCCCCGCTCCACTCTGCCTCCCAGTAAAACCTGAAACCGGTCAGGGGCTCTTTGCACAGCACCTGGGAAAAGCCGTCGAAACGCTCGGGATGATCCGGGTAAAACTGGGTGGTTTTCTTTCGAGTAACCCTCTGATTCCCGTCTGACAAGAGCAGCTCTTTGTAGACCGTGTTTGGGTCGAAGGATAGCTTACATGAATCTGAGAGAGAGAAAAAAAACATCCATGACATGCAAATTTTAAAACATTTATCCACAAATCTAACAGGATGCTTTTTGGTGGTGCATAAACCAAAAACATGAACACCTCACTCACATCTGAGGAAGTCGCCTCTCATTTTTGGCTCCTGAAAGTCAACTCTGGAAGGAACTGTTTGGAAATGACAATATGTTTATCGTGTAAAATCTGTTTGGCTATTCTTAAAGTTTAAACTTTATTTATTTTTTGTTGAACTATGTCACTGTTTTGGTGGTACTGTGAAGGCTGGTGAAGAACCTGTTTTAGTGAGCATTATGTTTGACGGACTCCAGGAAGAGTAGATGTACTTATTACAGCTAATTGAGATGATAATGTGGACAAACTTACCTTTGAGGCGTTTGTCTCCATTTCTTGGCAAAAGGATGTAGACAGGAGTTTCACTAACTGTGAAGATTCTCTGAGTTAGTTCGATCTCTTACTGCTGCCACTCAGATGTTATTTTGTTTGAAAAAAAAAAACATACCTATTTTCGAGATTTTGCTCAATTCCTTTTTGCAGATGTCATCAAGGTTTTCCTTCATCTCTGTGGCTGTTTTGCTTATCTCCCCAAAGGAGAACTGAGGGTTGATGAGGACTTTTGGGACCATGGCCTCAGGAGGGACGCACAGAGTCTGAAAATTCTGTTTCAAAAAGAAGAGCCAAAACAGTGTCAAACAACTGGAAAACACAAGTTGAGACATTGGTTTGGATTTGATTCAAACTTTATCCATCTTGTCTGCCTTCACTAAGATGATAAATTGCTTCAGCCAACCTTATAATTTTAAAGTTAAACAATCTTAAATAAATAACCCAATCAAACGTATATTGTATAAAGTTAAGATGCTAGTTTCTGTCCATTCTTCAGGCACCTGCAGGAAGTGAATGTTGTCTTCTGTTTCAAGGATCTGTCGCAGTTCTGCATCTCGGCGCTGTAGCTCCATGATCTCCTGCTCCAGGCGCTCCACGTAGCCTTCAGCCTGTGACATTGCTGCCTGCAAGTTGGACATTATCATCTGGTTGATTTCTGCCTTCCAGCGCTCAACCGCCTGCAGCATTTCATGGAAGGTCTTGTCGCTTTCTGTCTGCGCACGGTGGGCAGCGTTCTGGAAGGTGAAGTCAACTTGTCAGGGCCTTTTAGTTCAACAGCCGTGTTTAACGTGAAACTGTTGTTTAACGAGTTCATGTCTGACTTACTTTTAGAACCTCGACGTTGTGCTTGAGCTCCTGCAGCTCTTTCTTCCTCTCTGAAGTGATGTGCTGCACCTCAGACTGAGTCACGACCAGAATTTTCTGATTTAAAAAAAACATAAAAAATAATGGTAAGACACTGCAGATTTCAGCATTTTGATGACATCACATAACATGGTTTTCCCAGGCATATACTTCAACTCTATACCACAATCAAGTAACTATTATCTTCAGTTGTTATGAAAATGCTGTATGTATAAAAAAATAAATTTGACTTTGCCTAATAGTCTATCTAAATGCCTTGAAATTTGCTTTGGTCGCTTTAAAGGGATCCCCGATCAGTTGTAACATTAGACTTTATTTAATAAACATATATTTTAACTGTAAAATAAAGACTGTAAAAATACTGTAGGATGTTTAGTTTTAATAATTTTTAAACTAAAAGTTTAAAAATATATTACACAGATGGGGCCATTTTATTTACATGCAAAGCATTCTGGGTAAGTGATGACATGGATAGGTCATTGGTGCGAGGCTGCTAGCGAGCTATATCCACCCTGAAGGTTAATCTTGGACAATATCTGATGATCGACTCTTTTAAATGAAACCAGAGAGCGTTGACAGAGAGGAGAAGGTAAAAATGACTCAGTCTGTAACTGAAAATATGGATGGAGGACCTCAGTTTAGCTTGTTTGTCGCACTAGCACCGAGCTAATACATATAAGGCAATATAGCATCGGTGCTAGCGCGAAGGGTAACAAGCTAAACTGAGGTTCTTCTTCCATGAAGCAGCTCTGTTGTCCTCCATCCATATTTTCAGTTCCAGGCTGAGTCATTTCTACCTTCTCCTCTCTGTCAACGCTCTCTGGTTTCATTTAAAAGAGTCGATCATCAGATATTGTCCAAGATTAACCTTCAGGGTGGATATAGCTCGCTCACACCGAGGACCTATCCATGTCATCATTTACCCAGAATGCTTTGCATGTAAATAAAAGGGCTCTGTCTATGTTAAAATATATTTTTAAAAATGTACAAAACTAAACAGCCTACAGTATTTTTACAGTTTTTACTTTACAGTTAAAATATATGTTTATCAAATAAAGTCTAATGTTACAACTAATCAGGGATCCCTTTAAGAACTTCCTTCTGTTTCTGACACTCCCACTTCAACAATGCTTCATTCTGTTTACAACCTTTCGTAACAGAGCTGCATTTAATTGTAAAAACAGAAGCAACATTTTATAATATTAGTTTTGGAAAATGGCAATGCAGGATAAAATTAAACCTTCCTTGAGTGATCCCATGTCAGCACTGTAGTACAGAGGCTCTTCCAACACATTTTAGCATGGTAATGTATCTCCCGCTCATCCTTTCATACATTTACATCAGTGTTAAGCTATCTTTCACAGATACTACAATGTAGATTATTGTAGAGCTATATTTTGCAATGAAATCAGGAACGTTTACCATTTTTAAGATACGTTTTGCAAAGAATTTATAGTCATTTGTAAACAACTATTTCGGCTGCAGACTGAGCTTCAGGGAGGAACTATATACAAATAGGCGGGGCTTTGTACCAGCAAGTCCACCTCAGGAGATTCAAGGATTTAAAGGATTTCTCAAACATGCATGAATGAGTCAAAGCAACACTTGGTTTTGATGAGAGAATGACATTATAACATGATGTAATGCTTAAAAAAGTCAATTTTGCGTACCCCCCCACAATAATTATTACATGTTGTGTGTTCGACTTTCAAACAATTTGAAGCCAAATGCATCCCTCACGTCTGACCCAAACAGGTGAAACCTACCTGTTTCTCGATGCGCTCCTCCTCAGCTGAAGTGATGTTGTGGCTGCGGTGTTCTCTGACTGTGCACAGAACACAGATACACATCTGGTCAGAGCGACAGAACAGCTCAAGGCCTTTCTCGTGTTGGGGGCAGATCTTGCGGTCCAGGTGACCCGTCTCGTCCACCAGCTTGTGCCTCTTGAACGTGCTTGACTCATAATGGGGTTTGATGTGCGTTTCACAATAGTAGGCCAGGCACACCAGGCAAGACTTTACAGCCTTGTTGCGCCTGCCGACGCAAAAGTCACAGTAAGAGTCCCGGCGCATTTCGGGAAAAGGAGTGAGCTCTGGAAGACGCTGGTGAGGCTGCTGCTGGACGTCTGGTATGTTACGTCTCAGGACGGGTCGTGGTGTGAAGGTTGCCCGGCACTGAGGGCAGCTGTACACGCCCATGTGGTCAAACTGGTCCCAGTAGATCTTGATGCACTCCAGGCAGTACATGTCGCCGCAGGGAATGGTGACCGGGTCCCTCAGTCCATCTGCACACAGAGGGCAGAAAGAATCTGGAGGTAATGGGAAGCTTGAGTCAGCCATGATGCTGAATGAAACACATCAAAAACTGATTCCCAGTTGTGCCGGTGTAATTTAAAAAAACAAAGGTCAAGAGTTCTGAGTCCGACAAGAGCGCCAAGTGTTTCTCCACTGCTTCTTCAGACACTACTGCTTCTTTCCTAACAAGACAACACTCTTTTCTGCTGACATTTAAAGATAAGACTTTGTTTCTACTATAAACAGCAGGCGATGTCTTCCCACACAACCAGTTTTCCATTTTCTAAACAAAAAAGTTCTGCATCCAAGACAGGTTTTGCTCATTGAACTCACAAAAGTTTGAGTTGTCAGGAAATTAGTATCCCTCTACAAAACAAAAGAGTGTCTTATAAGATGTAACATTTCAAATGAACTAATACTATATGTTGTCATATTTTTGTGTATTACAATATATGTATGACAATATAATATATTTAGGAATAGACAATCATATTCTTTGACATGAAGTAATAATCATTGTTAAACCAAATTAAATTTAGGAAAAGAAAGTTGATTTGTGTCTTGAATTGTATGTTTTGCTGCATTTTTTTCATATAGATAAACCAAATTACAATATATGTCAGATCAGCAGAAGTTGTGTACCCATAAGATAATATACAGGACATAAAATCTGTCAGATAGCTCATCCTGTGCATACATCCTGACCTTAATGCTGATTGTAATTTTCCATATTATATAATCAGAAGACGGTGTCCTTCACATTGACCGAGTAACAAGTTTCATGCTGGCGCCTGATGTCAAAACAACCGTTCCTGTTTGTAATGGGAACAAAATACAAAACATGAGGGATCTCATAAGAACATGTCTGAAACTTACAACAAAATATATAGAGTTACAAAAGCAAATTGTGAAACAATAATACAAACTTTTTTAATCTTAGTCTAATACTTAAACAGTAAAATATATATATTTCACAAACTGTAGATTAATTTTATTCAATATTTGGACACTTGTGATAAATGTGACAGTCAACATACAGTATAAGCATGTAAAAAAAGCACACCAGTTGTTTTAGGCCATTTTACGTTTGTAGAAAGTAAAATTTAGTCAGGTCTAATAGAGCCTGCTCATTCAGCTCCTAAATGGCTGTTCCATTAAAAAGATTTAAGAACAATATGACATGTTTTTCCAAGGGTCTAATGAAAAGTCTGCATGTATATTTTAAATTGCCAAAAGATACTGTAAATAGCTTATTTTTAGATACCTTTACCTCCCTCACCTCTCTGTAAACAAACAAAAAAATTACTCTAACTCTTAAAGATGCGCTTCAGCCACTTAACAACACACACATAAGAATAAAACTCTGCTAACACATTTGTCTTCTCATTTCTGAGTTTGTCCTACACTATCTTGTTCTGCCTCTGCTTCTGTAATGATCTTCTCTGCTACAATAACAAAAAAAGAAAAAAGAAAGAAAAGAATATGCTACTTTATGCTTCAAAAAGCTATTTTTTGTTAGTACACATGTGCGTGGGCATTGAGAATTAGGCAAAACTTTTTTAAATGTTTTTTTTCCCTCCTTTTTACTTTAATCGTTTTAGTTCATGACTGAATGGCACCACATTTATTATTAAAATTCCTGCTTTTGGACATTTACACTTTAATTTATAAAAGGAAGCTAAAGTCGTTTGTTTAAGCTCATCTCTTTTTTTCCGTTCTTCACATATTCAGCTTTAAAAGTATGAAGCTGAAAGGCAAACAGGAAATCCTTGTAACACATAATTTTATGCTGTCAGCCCTCATTGTTCTGTGAAGAGCCTCTCTCATCTTCACCACAGTGGAGCTCTTGTGACAATGAAAGTTATAAGAAAAATACCAAAACCAGGAATTTTTAAATAGTTTGTGTTAAAAGTGCCATAGATAGCTGGAACGGGAAGTCACTCTTGAAGAGGAGTTAGAAGGATCTGTACTATTTCCCCCCAATAAAGTTAACAAAATGTTCCTTTTTTGAGCTCATATTTCAAAACACATACATCATGGAACAAAACTTAAAATAAAAAAACAAAGTAAAAACACAACACAATGCTGTAAATCTCAATGACAAAGCCAGTCTAAAAAGAAAAGGAAACTAATGAGGGCTGAACAGACACCAGAGTGGGTGAGGACCAATGATGTCACTGACTGTGGTGGTCGGTACTCTCTCCCTCCTCCCACCCCCTCCCCCTTTCCCTCTCTCCTCTTGCCTCTCTGCATCTCTCCTTACTAGGAAAAAGCCTGGGCGTGGCAGGAAGGAGGAGAACTAGAGGACGAGGAGGAAGAGCAGAGGCAAAGCAGCTCATCGGGCGGTTCCTTAAAAATTTACGCCACATCCCTGCCTTTACAGGTACGTGTCGTGTTCCGTGGATTTAGACATCACTGCTATGAGTGCAGATCCTAGCAGGAACCATAAGAGGGAGAACAAATATCACAATAACAGCACAAAGCAAACATTACAGGGCCAGTTGTTATCTCGGGTCAGTTCATGCATCAGTAATGCAAAGCTGGTGTTTATTTTAGTCATGTCTGTATGCACTGTAAAAAATGAAATGTTGGATTTACTTAACCATGTTATGATACCTGGTTCCACTTTGAGTTGAGTAAATTCAAAGCATTATACCAGTTTTTTAGCCAAAGAACATATGTTGCTTTGAATTTACTCAACTCAAAGTGGAACCAGGTATCATAACATGGTTAAGTAAATCCAACATTTCATTTTTAGAGTGTGGTGTTTACAGTTTTTTTGTAAGTTAAGACTGATTTTGCTTTGCAGTGTTATCACAATAGGTTGTTTACCTTTAAGATTAATTTTGTTTCTGACAATGAAGAAAAAAAAAATCAAAAACTGTAAAAAACAATTGAAAGATTGTCCATCAATGCGCAACAAGCTGCCTCAAAAACGTCATTTATTACGAAGCTACTATTAGCTGTTTTGGAGAAACAGATTATAAATGCTCATGTAAATCCCCTTTTTTAATCTAAGGGTTTAGCAACTGTTTTTATAAACTCTATGTTCCTATAACATTTCCGCCTACTTTTAAACAGACCACTTACTAATAACAAAGAAAGGAAGAAAAAAGAGCAGAGCATGGCGGTAAACCACTGCAGTCCAAAAAGCAAAGAAGCCATTTGGAAAATGACTTAATTGAATGAAATTGGCTTGAGAGCAGCCTCAGTAACGCTCACATAATGATGGATGCTGAAAGTGTGTGTCAGCGAATGTGTGTGCGGTCAATGCGAAAAGCAAATCACACCATAGTTTTTTTTGGCAAGCAGAGCCCTTTTAAATTGGATTGAAGTTTTTAATTTTGAAAAATTTTTTTTATGAGAATGTACATACGAAAAATCAAATGAAGTTCAAGGCCACTTTATCTGCTCTGATTGTCTGTTTAATAATTCATAAGCTGTTATGCAGAAATTGTGAATGGTCGTTTCATTATTATTTCATGAATATGACACTGTTTCATTACATATTCTAATTCTTTTTTATACCAATCATTTTTATTGGTTTAGCTGACCCGAAGCATGGCAGAAGGCTCAGTGTCCACAGCAGAGGTGAAGAGCGCCTTCCAAAAGTTTGCAGTTCACGGAGACACCAAAGCCACTGGGAAGGAGATGAACGGCAAAAACTTTGCTAAGCTTTGCAAAGACTGCCACATCACTGATGGCAAGAATGTCACCACTACCGATGTTGATATCGTTTTCAGCAAAGTCAAGTAAGATTGAAGTCAGTTTTAAACGTTCCAAAGGCGAAATATTTATAGCTCAGTAAAAATGCTGCAGATATCTGCACAGCAAAAACGGGAGTGTTAAAATTTCAGTGTTAAACTTTTGGGTGTTGATTTAACACCCCCTAGTGTTATTTTACCACTTTCTGAGTACACTCACACCCAGTGTTGGTGTTAATTCACAGTGTTGATTTCCTCAGTGTTGTCTCAACACTGGACAGTGTTAAATAAGCTCCTCCCACAGTTAAGTCTTATATAACACTTAACAGTGTAGCTATACATGTATAACACCATGCAGTGTTGAAAGAAGTTTTCAGAAAAGCCCCGCCCTCTTCCACCTCATGTCAGACAGACCAGCATTTACCCAGCATTCGTTGCTGAGAAATCTTGTAGAAATGATGTTTTTGCATGTTTATGACCATTAAAGACGTTCATGAGAGTAAAAATTAGTTGTTCTGGTTAGTTTTCTTGTTCAGTTTGATCAAGTTGTTCAACTTTAAGTTTATGTTATTGGCCAAAAATTGACACCATGAGTGAGAGGTACATCCTGGTGTGTGAAGAGTGTCTCCATGACACTTTTCACTAACGACTGAGCAGTGTTAATGCAACGCTACAGAGTTTGACATTAACTCTGATTGTAAAATTTATACTCTCAGTTTTATGGTGTACTGACACCTTGTAGTGTCTGTTAAGCTACAAACACCACAATTCCCTTTGTTAATAATAATACACTGGTGATACTTTCAACACTTTATTTTAACACTGTTAAAATGTTAATACGACACCCAGTATTGTTGAATATTTAACACTGGCTGGTGTTATTTTTAACACTATATTTTAACACTAACACTATTTTTATGTTAATGTGACACCAAGAATTGTTGAATATTAAACACTGGTTGGTGATAAATCAACAAAAAATGAGTGTTAAAATTTAACACTTTCACATATGTTATTTTAACACCAGTGAGTGTGGACACATATAGACACTTTGCTGGTGTTAAAATTAACACTGTGGGTGTTAAATTAACACTGGCATTTTTGCTGTGTGCATTTGTGTTTTAATATTTATGTGTACTTCTAAATGAAACAGTGTATTCTTTTTGTTTTGTTTCATGCGAAGGTCTGTTCTGACAAACTAATACGATCTTGTAGCCACAGTGGAACAGGACGTTTGTCTACATTTGTTTTACTGTGCTGTGCTGTGTGTTTCTTTAGGGCAAATTCTGCTCGTGTAATTACATTTGAGCAGTTCAGCCAAGCCCTGACTGAGCTGGCTTCAAAGCGCTTTAAAGGCAAGAGCAAAGAGGAGGCACTTCAGCAGATCTACGGGCTCATTGTTGGGAAGGAACCTGCCAATGCTGGAGTCACAGTGAGTTAAAATCACAATATCTAAAATCTCTATTTGTGTGTCAATGTGTGCAAAAGACTTTTGAATCGATAGCTCTAACTAAACATATATCAATAGGACATGTAATCCAAAAGGTGTCAAAATCAATTTCACCAAGGGTCACATGTGAGGTTGCCCACATAGAGCCAGTTGAAATAAACTTTGATGTTTTTTTTGTTTAATTTCAACTAAATCAAAAAGTACTGTGTGAATAAGTGTGAAATGAATAATACAGAAATACTATTAAAAGTAAAAGTAAGAGTTTTACTCACTGACGAGAGTGAGAACAGGAAGCTCAAGACCAGTTTCTAAAGGTCCTGTCACACTAGACAACTTATGCAAACTTATGAATCATTTTTTTGTCTAAACTGCCAATAAAAGTTGTATATTTTATCAGTTTGTTAGAATTGCATTATGTACACACAGAAAAAAAGCTTCCTGCTGATTTTTTCAATTCCATCCTCAATGTAGATGTCTTTAAAATGTTCACAAGTTGTCTAGTGTGACAGGGCCTTTAATAACCATTTTATCTCTTATGTTCATGATGTTTTCTTTTTACTACGTTCACTCTTATTTCCCTTTGTTATACTTTTTTCCCTCAGTATATTAAATACAGCTCAAGGACAGCAAGCTGAAAAATGTCTTAGTAAAGTACAGCATTCTGTGCTTGGAACAATGGTCATTTTCCTGAACAAAACGTAAAAAGGAACATGGAATGTGAAAATGTTTTCACACAGAAAGTTTGCCAGATTTCAGATAACGTATGCACATGTACAGTAGGGAAAAAAGTATTTAGTCAGCCACCAATTGTTCAAATTCTCCCACCGCCTGCAATTAACATCATATTTAGACCTCAGCTACGAGAGACAAAATGAGAAAACATATCTAGAAAATCACATTGTCTGATTTTTTAAATAATTTATTTGCAAATTATGGTGGGCAAAAAGTATTTGGTCAATAACCAATACTTTGTTATATATTCTTTGTTGGCAATGACAGAGGTCAAATGTTTTCTGTAAGTTTTCACCAGGTTGGCACACACTGTTGCTGGTATGTTGGCCCATTGCTCCATGGAGATCTCCTTTAGAGCAGTGATGATTTGGGGCTGTCGCAGGGCAACATGGAGTTTCAACTCCCTCCAAAGGTTTTCTTTGTGGTTGAGATCTGGAGACTGGCTAGGCCACTCCAGGACTTTGAAATGTTTCTTACGAAGCCCCTCCTTTGTTGCCCTGGCAGTGTGCTCGGGATTGTTGTTATGCTGAAAGACCCAGCCACGTTTCATCTTCAGTGCTGTGACGGCCCAGCTACTGCCTATTTGTGTTAATTGTGCTTCCTACTAGGTTTTTCTATAGGGGGTGTGGCCTGGGCACCTTTTAAGTGCGCACCTGAGTGCTGAGAAGAAAAGGAGTAGGAGGAGGTGAAAGCAGGATGTGTGTTGGCTACTGAACGCAAACAGAGAAATATTCGACGAATGCAGAGTTCAGCAGCTGAAGCTGCTTTTACAAGCTGTCGTGGATTATTGTCGAAGACAACACTCAACGTTAGCTCAACGAGGTGCACAGACGGCGTTGTTTATGGGAAGCGACTACTCGAGACGAACATTCAGAGCGGTCATTTGGCGGCTGCTTAAAGCATCATGTAACAGTGGGTGCTGATAGACAACTGGAGTGTTGCTGTCGGCACTGACGATGGAGACGTGGCCAAGGATTCAGAGAGCTAATCGAGCTTTCTCACCTCCAAGGCTGGTCCAGTCATGAGAGGTTGGACCTGACTAACACTTGGATTGGTGAGACTAAACCGACATGGTTCTGGTGGATCTAACCCCACCAGACTCATTGAAGACTTTCTTCTTTTCTCCAAGAAATTTTCTTAAGAAAATCCCTGTCGGGTATTAGAACCTTTTATTGTGTCAAGTCCTCCATCTTATGTTGCGGTCTTGAGTCGGGTCGTAACAGTGCCGTTGCTGATGGAAGGAGGTTTGCACCCAAAATCTCACAATACATGGCCCCATTCATTCTTTCATGTACACGGACCAGTCGTCCTGGTCCCTTTGCAGAGAAACAGCCTTGAAGCATGATGTTGCCACCCCCATGCTCAACAGTAGTTGTGTTTCTACCAAACAGTTSTACTTTGGTTTCATCTGACCATATGACATTCTGCCAGTACTCTTCTGGAACACCTAAATGCTCTCTAGCAAACATCAGATGGGCCTGGATATGTTCTGGCTTAAACAGGGGGACACGTCTGACACTGCAGGATCATCTGAGTCCCTGGTGGTGTAGTATGTTTCTGACGGTAGCCTTGTTAGTCCCAGCCTTCTGCAGGTTATTCAGTAGGTCCCCTTGTGTGATTCTGGGATCTTTGCTCACCGTTCTTGTGATCATTTTGACCCCACAGGGTGAGATCTTGCATGAAGCCCCTGATCGAGGGAGATTAATAATGGGATTAGGTCTTCCATTTTTAATTGTTGCTTCTACCAAACTGCTTTCCTGTTGCAGATTCTGTCTTCCCAGCCTGGTGCAGGTCTACAGTGTTTCTGGTGTCCTTACACAGCTCTTTGGTCTTCACCATAGTGGAGTTTGGAGTGTGACTGTTTGAGGTTGTGACCAGGTGTCTTTTATACTGATAAATTCAAACAGGTGCCATTACTACAGGTAATGAGTGGAGGACAGAGGAGCCTCTTAAAGAAGTTACAGATCTGTGAGAGACAGAAATCTTGCTTGTTTTGTATTAGCCAAATACTTATTTTCCACCATAGTTTGCAAAAAAAAAGTAAAAAAAAAAAATCAAACAATGTGAATTTCTAGATATGTTTTCTCATTTTGTCTCTCATAGTTGAGGTCTAAATATGATGTTAATTACAGGCCTCTCTCATCTTTATAAGTGGGAGAACTTGAACAGTTGGTGGCTGACTAAATGCTTTCCCCCCACCGTATTAAATCTGTGTGGCATTGACACAGATCCTGAAATTTGTCTGCCCATGTGTTATTTATATTTAGACCAGAAGATGGAGTTCCTCCCATGCTCTTCTCAATATATCAGACATCTTTCTATTATTGTTTGTGTGTGTGTTTGTGTGTTTAGTTGTGAGTTTGCTTTCTCAGAGATTTATTTAAAATTGATAATAATCCATTTTGATTGTAGAAAGTGGCGAAGGCAGCAGCCGTGGACAGACTGACCGATACAACCAAGTACACCGGTTCACACAAGGAGCGTTTTGATGACTCGGGCAAAGGCAAAGGAAAGTCGGGGCGTGAGGACGTCCCAGACACCAGTGGATACGTATCGGCTTATAAGGGTAGTGGCACTTATGAAGACAAAGTAAAAAACCCATAATCCCATTGAAGAATTATGTCACTCCAATTTACTGACACTTTTTGAGAATAAAGAACAAACCTGATTTATGGCATGTACAAGTAAATACATAATAATATGTTGTCTGTTATCTTTTAGGAACCAAAGAAACAACTAGTGTAACTAAGCTTTGCTTGACTGATATCATTATATGTTGACATGTGCCTTACAATGGATGCAGCCACCATTATACTGTTATGCTAATTTCTTGTAGTGTAGGAAGTAATAACTTAACAGTCACATCAGTAAATTCCTTTTCCATTTGTTATGCTTAGCTTCTGCTGTAAAACCACAGCTCGATATTACTCTTGTCTTAGTAATAAATAAAAATACATTAAACTGATGTTTTATTTTTGATTATAAAAGCCAGGGACTTTAAATAAAACTTAAATGATGAAGTCACAATAAAACCACGGAGTATTATTGAATTCTGTTCTGTTGAAATACAGTAAGTCTTCCTTATATAATGTAATACTTGTGGTCATGTGAAGCATCATTTCATGTTTTTTGTCTGTTTTCTTCCCAAATTAAATGGATAAATAATGTTCATATTCTTTCTGAGTAAGCATGAATTAAAAAATATTTATTTGCAAATATTTATAAGATAGATTCAAAATAAGTTTACTTGCACATTATAGCTGTGTCTCATTTCTTTCACAAAGACCGTGGTCCACAGAGACCACACACTTCGAAGTCCTGGTAGGCTGAATATAACAGCTGTTAAATGAGACGGTCTAGTCTTTGGAGGATGAATATTAGAGTGACCACGCACTACTCTGTTACCATGGTGTTCAGTATGAAAGCAATGGGCCTCATGCAAGAACATGTTCGTATTCTTATCCTAAATTTCTCTTACTTTTGTTCGTACAAAGGGTTCGTATGAACATGTCACGTCAGATTCAACAAACTCTTCTATCTTCAGGAAAAGGGTGTAAATGAGGAGCGTCAATTCCACCTGTTCGTATCCAGCTGCTCGTGCACGCGAGAGGAGATTAGCATAATTACCACCCCAAAAACACCATATAAGTCTATGTTTCCTGCCTCAGATGTCAGGAAGTGTCCATTCATGAAAAATGACAGCGATAATTAAGAACTTTACGAGTTCAGAGGTATTACACAGTCATACTCATATATACAATTTCATATACAGCACTGAGACACACATTTTACGTTTACCTCAGATTATCATTCCTACACTTGTCAAAAATCATTAATCTGAGCCTTTTCTTAAACAAACTCATGTTTGGACATTGCATCAGTTCCTGATTGAATTTATTCCAGACCCTTACACCACTGACTGAGGTGCACATTCCTTTCATAGTTGTTTGAACACTCCTGGTTCTGAAATTAAGGTTTCCCCTGACATCATAACCCTCCACTCTATCCATAAAAGTTTTCTGTATATTATCTAGTTGTTTGTTCCTAGCTTTATTCATCACTTGAGCTGTTTTAAATTCAACCAGGTCTAAGAGTTTGAACAAGCTGGATTTGGTAAATAACTCCTACCTTATGGACCATTCTGATGGCTCTTTTCTGGAGAGTGCACAACGGTAAGAGTGAGGATTTGTAGGTGGTTCCCCAGACTTCCACATAATAATTCAAATATGGCAAAATAAGTGAACATTATGCAATGCTTTATTATTTAACATTATCTAGCTTTACTGAGGACTGAGAAGTGTAGAGAGAACCCTCGTTAAAAATCATAAATATGATTTTAATTGAGTATCCCTCCCCGGTTCAAGATGGTATCTGTTGAACAAGACAATCATTCACCACAATACAGACAACACACGGTCGTTCTGGTTTATTTTGGCCAGTTAAAGTTAACTGACTTTTATTAAAGAGAGTACTATTGAATGATTAATATTTGGTTACAACAATCAAAACAATAAATGGGCTTGCAATATAACACTATTGGTTTATGCTTTTAAGCAATCTGTCTAACAGTATTAACTAGGCAAAAGCAGTTTATGTACAAAAGGGTCGGTGTGTATGTGTGTGGGTATATATGTACAGTATGAGGGAGAGAGTGGGAGAGACAGAGACAGAAGACGAACAACAGACAAATATATCCTTTAAAGCTTAAGGGTTTTAGGGCTAGATTATGTTCGGCTGTGAGCGAATGGGCCTGGGACCAAGATGAGCCAACGTTTCAGCTTTTACCATAGTCCGGAGACCTTCCACATGAGACCAGACGTAGCTCTGGGCAGATGCTTGTAGGACAGCATAGGCCGGGCATCTCTTGGCCAGGCGAATGGGCAAACAAGCTCCTTATGGACTCGGAGATACCAACAGCGTGGCAGCATTCAGGTCCACCAGGAACTTTGAAGAACTCACAGCGAAGATGATGTTTCAGGTTTCAGCCGGAACAGCCTGACACAAAAAAATGGCATTTCACCAAAAAGGCATTACCTTGTAAGAAACAAGACAAAATTATGCTGCAGGAGGAACGATGGAAAACATAGCTGTCTTCCAGTACAGGGAAAGAGCCATGAGGCGGCTTGCACCTCGTGTCCCGGTAGGGAGAGCAGATGAGCAGAAAGACTGACGAACGGGAAGTAACGGAAAAGTTTTAAAGACACAGGAAGAACTGTGTGTGTAGGGGGTGGTATCTGCAGGTGGTCAGTGTATTGGAGAGTTCTCACGAGAACCGAAACATGTGTGTGTGTGTATATGTCTTTGTATTGTGTGGACCCAAGGCTAAGAAATCAAAACAACACACGAACCTTTAACAAACATTGAGCAGACTAACTCAACTCAAAGAACATTAGATTAATATTTCAATTATATAATGATTAATTATGAACTATTATTAGTAAACTAATAAACATTGTTAAACTAGTAAAATGATTAAGTAATGCTTATTAAAAACAAGATGTAAAAAATANGGATTTGGTGAATAACTCAGTAGTGTGATCCTGGAAGCCTGCCTTATGAACCATTCTGATGGCTCTTTTCTGGAGAGTGCAAAACAGTCAGAGTGAGGATTTGTAGGTTTCCCAGACTTCCACATAATAATTCAAATATGGCAAAATAAGTGAACTTTATGCAATGCTTTATTATTTAAAAATATCTAGCTTTACTGAGGACTGAGAAATGTAGAGAGAACCCTCGTTAAAAATCATAAATATGATTTTAATTAAGAGTATCCCTCCCCGGTTCAAGATGGTATCTGTTGAACAAGACAATCAATCACCACAATACAGACAACACACAGTCGTTCTGGTTTATTTTGGCCAGTTAAAGTTAACTGACTTTTATTAAAGAGAGTATTATTGAATGATTAATATTTGGTTACAACAATCAAAACAATAAATGGGCTCGCAATATAACACTATTGGTTCATGCTTTTAAGCAATCTGTCTAACAGTATTAAATAGGCAAAAGCAGTTTATGTACAAAAGGGTCGGTGTGTGTGTGTGTGGGTATATATGTACAGTATGAGGGAGAGAGTGGGAGAGACAGAGACAGAAGACGAACAGACAAATATATCCCTTAAAGCTTAAGGGTTTAAGGCTAGATTATGTTTGGCTGTGAGCGAATGGGCCTGGGACCAAGATGAGCCAACGTTTCAGCTTTTACCGTAGTCCGGAGACCTTCCACATGAGACCAGACGTAGCTCTGGGCAGATGCTTGTAGGACAGCATAGGCCGGGCATCTCTTGGTCAGGCGAATGGGCAAACAAGTTCCTTATGGACTCAGAGATACCAACTGTGTGGCAGCATTCAGGTCCACCAGGAACTTTGAAGAACTCACAGCGAAGATGATGTTTCAGGTTTCAGGCGGAACAGCCTGACACAAAAAAAATGGCATTTCACCAAAAAGGCATTTCCTTGTAAGAAACAGGACAAAATTATGCTGCAGGAGGAACGATGGAAAACATAGCTGTCTTCCAGTATAAGGAAAGAGCCATGAGGCTCTTTCTCACGGATTTTTTCAAGTCTTAAGGATATTTTAAAAACCTCATTTTCAAATTTATCTAACATGTCAGAGCCTATAGGATGATTTTAAAAACAATAAATAACATCAAACAGCCATCTTCCAACCTGTTCTGCCGCTAGAAATAAGTTACTTTTTCCTCTCCT
>NW_013952551.1:345993-347840 GCF_001266775.1 Austrofundulus limnaeus
AAATTTAGTTTAGTCCAAATTTAACAATTTATTTTTAATCAAACCACTTTTTTAATTAATTTAATTCTGAATATGATGTGAAGTCAAGTTTATTTTATATTTAAACATATAAGTAACATTTGACCACAACTGAAGGTAACATAATTACATTATTATGGTATAGAATTTAAATATATGCCTGAGAAACACATAATATTGCCCCTTTATTATATATGTTAATTTAAGTCCTCCATATATAGTCATATGAAAAAGTTTGGGCACCCTTGTTAATTTTCCAGATTTTTTTTTATTTCAAAACCTTTAGAACTAATTATTGGAACTCAAATTTGGTTTGGTAAGTTCAGTGACCCTTGACCTCCATACACAGGTGACTCCCATTATGAGAAAGGGTATTTAAGGAGGGTAATAGTAAGTTTTTCTCCTCTTTGCATCTTCTTTGAAGAGTGGCAGCATGGGAGTCTCAAAACAACTTTCAAATGAGCTGAAAACAYAGATTGTTCACCGTCATGGTTTAGAGGAAGGATACAGAAAGCTATCTCACCCCTAATTTACATTACATGCGTTACAGCTCCGTTCCGCTGCACTGCGCAGGTTGCCGCTGTGCGTTTCAAGTCCAGTTTACACTACCTCCGCTCCACTCCGGTCCGACAGACGTGCAAGAAGTAGATTGCGCATTTAATTCAGTGATAAGTGTGGAAGTGAAAGCAAAAATAATAATTCTGTGAAAGACAAACTCCAAACACAGCTGAAAACAATGATATAAAGGCTTTAGGTATCTATGTTGAAACTGTCTCGCTGTCGGCTTTCTGAAACATGATTTCAAAATAAAATCCACGTGTATCGTGTGTGTACATGTTATGCTTCATGTTTCCATCTGCTTCCCAAACAGAACGATACATTCTGACAGCAGTTGTGTAGAAATATATCCGTATATTTATTAATAAAGTTGCAATTTCGACATTTTTCCGACAAATTATCCAGCCTAAAAGTGTCTCATTTTGAAAATACGGATGTTGTGCTCATTTCTTTTCCTGTTGGTGCGACGTAATCTTTAAAAATTGACTCCGGCGCTGCTCCGTCGTCTGGCAAAAATAGGATCTGTTCTAATTTTGATGGATCACCATCCGCTCACTGCCGCCGTGCGCAGCCAGTGTAAACACTCTCATTGATTATAATGGGTGCGTATTTGCTGCGGAGGTCGGACTGGAGCGGAGCGGAGCGGAGACGGAAAGCAAGTAGTGTAAATTAGGGGTCAGATTTCAGCTTTCAGTCTCCACTGTGAAAAACGTGAGAAAATGGAAGACCACAGGCACAGTCCAGGCTCGAAGTGGTAGACCAAGAAAACTTTGGAAAAAACAGAAGTGAAAGATGTTGAGAACAGTCAGAGTCAACCCACAGACCAGAACCAAAGCCCTACAGCGTCATCTTGCTGCTGATGGAGTCACTGTGCATCGTTCAGCTATTCAGCACACTTTACACAAGGAGATGCTGTATGGGAGAGTGATGCAGAGGAAGACATTTCTCCGCCCACATCACAAACAGATGCTTGAGTTATGCTAAAGCACATTTGGACAGGCCAGCTTCATTTTGGAATAAGGTGCTGTGGACTGATGAAACTAAAATAGTTATTTGGGCAGAACAAAGGCCATTATGCATGGAGGAAAAAGAACACAACACTTCAAGAAAAACACCTGCTACCTACAGTAAAATGTGGGGGTGGTTCCATCATGCTGTGGGGCTGTGTGGCCAGTACAGGGACTGGGAATCTTGTTAAAGAGTAACTTACCCCAAAATTAACTTTTTTTTAGCTGATAAACTGTCTAGAATGTGTCTAAAATGTTATATAG
>NW_013952551.1:357878-364974 GCF_001266775.1 Austrofundulus limnaeus
GACATGAAAAAGCCATTAAGGATACAACTTAGGCTGTGCCACAGGGCTCTATAGTGTACATTTTGAAATAGGAAAGAATGAGAAAGAATAGCTCTGATTTTCCTTCTAAAGTCAGTAATGAGAATGTTAAATTAAAATGTCAATGTTGAAAAATTTGGAATTAACTGACTAGTTGTTTCAGCCACGATCATCTTCAMTCTAGGCTCCATCTGCTACAGTATGTCCTGCTGGAATGTGATGRGATTTGTGTCATACTGGTGTGATGGAGTGAGTTCAATTCAATAGGATGTCAGAATAGTATTTATTTACACTTCTCATCCAACCACAATCAAACTCGCTCTATCCATGGGCTTCCTTTGTATCTGGATAGATTTCTATTTATTTTTTTTTCTGAACAATGAAAAGATGGAATAAAAACAAGTCAAAGTTAAATATAAATGAAATATGTTTTTGCATTTTTAAAAAGTAAGGGGTAGAAAGTACAGCTAATTGAATTAAAATGCAATGTTTTTTTTCTTTCCGCTCTCAGAGGAGTGAGACGCTTTTTCCTTCTCTCCTGCCCTCCTTATCTTTCCCTGCTTTGCCTTCTCTACATTTTTCATCCGAAACCAGAAATTATAGATACTTTAATTTTTATAGATTTGGTTAGCTGGTCTCTCAATAAAATTTTTGGAACAAAGTTTATTTTTCTTCTTCCATGGGAGGACATGTTGAAGGTGGGACCTCTGTTCTTCTCTGTTCTGGATATACATTTGGACTCTGATCACTGGATTCTACAGTTTGTCTGGGTGGTCTCCTAGTGTTCTACAAAACAGCATCGGTGGCTTTGCACTTTCTGGCTGACTGACCAACTGGATGGATGGCCGTATTCTATCAGCACTCAGACATTTTGCCTTGAGCGAGCTGGACTCAGTCTGCAAGCAGTTCTACTGAGGATCGTGGGCCGGCTGTGGTCTCTGGACTTTGCTGGCCAGATGGAATTCATTTTGGAGGAAGATGATAGATCGGCTCGGCGGAATTTGTCCACACAATTTTGGCTWATTGGATTTGCCACCCTTGAGATGCACCAGCAGACATTAAAGGGCCAATATTATGTGTTTCTCAGGCATATATTTAAATACTATACATTAATAAAGTATCTGTCACCTTTAGCTGTTATTAAAATGCTGTTTTTATGTTTACATAGAAAAGAAACTTATCTTCTCATCACTTCATCTTCTAAATGCCTTGAAATTGGCCTCTGTCTCTTTAAGAACCTCCTCCTGCTTCTGTCCCGTCCCCGGGGACAGAAGCAGCGGGGTGGGGGGGGTTTTGCCCATGCGCTATGATGCAGTTTACTTGGCATCTGAAAATACATTTCCTCAAAGGTATTTTGAATCTGAAAATACATTTCCTCAAAGGTATTTTGAATCTGAAAAGAGCTTTACTGAGTGAGAAGTAGTTGGAGAGCAGCGGACAGTAAGTTTCACTTTCACTTTTACTCTGTTACCGCTGAGAGCCTGCAGGAGTTATGGGCGGGGTGTGTGGGGAGGGGGGGGGGTGCACTCTGCCATGAGGAAGTTCGGCTTAAAGACACGTCCCAGGGGCGTTTCTCTTACCAAAAGGTATTTCTAGTCCCCACCTGTCATTTTCCTCCTCTGCATGGCTTCCTAAAAATGCTGCAGGATTTCTCAAAGATGCATGAATGAGTCAAAGCAAGGCTTTGGGCATGTTTTTTTATGAGAGTGTAACATTATAACATGATYTAAAACTCAAAAAAAGTTGATTTTACATGATATTGCCCCTTTAAGGCAGAGGGYAAATTGTTGTCGTCTGCCTGACCCTTCTGTTCCCAAAACAACTGATTACAGAATCTGGATCTCCCCGGCAACGGCCTTGATCTGTTGACTAAATCCTCCCTGGCTGGAACATGTCGACATGGCTCTGCTGCCTCCCTKCCCCACTCACCCGTATGATTTGATTCCTGAGCAAGCTAAGGGCCCACASAATGAACAGRTTCCATAAATATTCTGAACTTTGGCTGCGCTGGCTTTGGGGACTGGATTCTTCTGGCCCCCTAATTTCAATTACTCCTCTGGCTAATAAATCTGCCCTATGCAGAGTTTTTTTTCATAAACACCATAGTGTGTCACAGTGTCGATATACAGTAATATGATGTTTTTTTTTCCTCATCTTCCCTTTCCTTGTGTGGTTTTCTGTTTCCAGGATGGCGCCACGGCAGGCAGCCTGTTACTGTAGCTCCACTGTTTTGAGCTGCTGTAATGTTCAAATTTCCCCACTGTGGGACCAATAAAGTTTTATCTTATCTTATCTTATCTAAAAAAGTAGGCTGAAAAATAATTACTCCACTAAAGTATAAATAACCAAAATTTCCACTTAAGTCAAGTAACAAAGAATTTGTACTTAGTTACTTGACACCTCTGATCATATTCATACACAGTCTTGGCTTCTTCACATTAGCTTTAGTATGTGACAACATTTTACTGATGACTCAGATTTTAATTTTATGTTGACAGCCTTTCCATCACCCAGCCAGCTCCACCAGCTCACCACTCATCAGTCCCTCTGAAATAATGAAGATGAACTTGAACACAATGACTGCAGTGTTACCTGTGATAGTTTAATAATATTGTTTAAGTTACTGCTCTGTGGTCATTTATTGATGCTGATATAAATGACCATGGTCATTCTAGTTAATAACTCTTAATTTCTTGTTCTGTCTTGAAATAAAAATTATAATCTGAACTTGACTCCATGATTAAATGCTAAACTAATAATATAACAGAAATATAAATGAACAGTGCTGCATTACTTAATGTTTTAAAGGTTATGATGTTAAAGTTGTGTTGGTCAAACATTTTGATTCATCTCTGATTATTCTGGGGGACAGAAAATGACATCTTGTTACCTTTGTGATGTTGTAACAAGCTTCAGCAGGTCAGTCTGGTGTGGTTTAACTGAAAAATATCATGTAATTATTCATTTTCACAATAACATTTATCTTTAATGATAATATCCCTATCTATGCTGTTTTCTCTGAAGAAGAATCTATAACTTGAACTAAATTAACCATGTCAGTCTCAGAACTAAACATAGTTCAGTAACCACCACTTAATTTATAAATTTATCTACTTTCAGAATATAAACTGTGCTGAATATTTTAAAAGCTGAACTCATCAGACTGAAATAGTCCCGTTTAAACTCGTCATGCTCACAACAAGCTAGCTGCAGTTAAATATAACTAACTAGTTAACACGATTAATATACTAAAACTGACTACAACATATCACTGTGGTACAGAACAGTCAGATAACGCCACACAATGGCAAAAAAAAATTGTATTTTTGTCAACTTACCGGAGAAAATACCTCAGAAACACCAAGAATGAACTGCGCTCAATGGTGCCTCTCGCTGTGTTTGGAACTATTTGAGGCTCCATGAACCACGTGACTTCCGCATTCCATTCTTTCTATGGAAGTCAATGGGAGTGTCGCAACTCTCTCTCTCACTAGGGCTCTGCACTTACCAATTACAAGATGCAGTCTGTGTCCAAAACACTGAAGCCTGACCCAGTTGTTCAGTTCTGTGGCTTTCACTACGTTGGCACCATTGTCTGTGGGGATGCACACTTGTTGGTTTTCTTGAAGATTCCAGCTGGCTAACATCTCACATAATCCATGGACAATATTTACACTGGTGTACGACTCTGGGAAATACACAGTCTTACTGTGTTTTTAGTTCAAAATCTTTGGTGAGGAAGTGCACAGTGAAACTTGTGTATGGTTCTGTTGTACGGCTTGACCAAAGGTCTGTCGTGCTTGCAAAGTATTCTACTTGGCTCAGTTCAGATTTAACCGTCTTACGGCATGTTTCATTCATTTGTGGAATGGCAACGTGAGAAAAGTAATTCCGCGATGGGATGTGGTATCTCCACTCCATTTTGTTTATCAGCCTGATTAAGCCCTCTCAGCTCACTGTATTTATGGGCATGTAGTAAATATGCCCATTTCACCTCACTTTGTCTTATTCCTGTTTGACCTCTGGCCTGGTCAAACTTTGTTTCCATCCTGAGAAGAGACTGAAGTCCTGGTTAAATTATGCCCTTTTTCTAAAAGGCCTCTCAGACCAAAATATTAAACTGTCCTCCCTTTTTTGTCCTTCAGCCCAGAGGAGCATGTCTCCTTTCACACAGGAAAAAAGAATGTGAAAAAAAAAATCAAAACAAAACAAAGTTTTGTATCTTGTTCTGTGCTTATAATGTTCTGGTCTATTCATCTTTTATGATTAGTCTGTATTCCCAAAAAGCTCTCCTTTAGCTGAGTTAGTTTAATTGTGTGATTTATTATAATGTGTGTTGTTTCATTAATTAGTGCTTATAGGTGGCATGATAAGAAAATTCATTTAATCATTTAGTCATTGACCTAACTCATAGTTTATGCAGTAAAATGTGCTTAAACTAACATGTTTTATTATTTACTCTAAGTAGTAAAGTATAGGTTGAGCTTTATACGTGCTTTACTGTGTTTTAATTAATTTTTGCTCTCTGTTCTTCATCCAGCAAGATGGGACATTCGTGTGCTTTCCCAGACACACACAGAACACCTGCACCAAAAACACAGCCATGTTTTCAATTTCCTTATCTTGTATTCCATTTCTGCTCTGCCTAGCTCCCTGCTTGTCTTTTCTGAAAGTTAGTCTGCATCTCGCTTGCGGGAGAAGCTCTTCTTCTCCCGTTGTGTCACCGCTTCCTGTGCTAGAGGCCTCGCTGGCCCTCCAGCTTCTGCCGTGCTTGCACCACCTTTTGCTTTTTAAACTTCACAAGGAAACCTTTTTTGTCTTTTTGGAACTGAGCCATCAGCTGTTTAGCCTGCAGCTACTGCGCGCCATAGACCTATAGGTACAGCTCCTGACGAGGCCCGCACTTCAAGGCCGGTCTTGGCTGCCAGAAGAAGGCTAAGACCAAGAGTTTCACCTTTGCCCTGAGTGTGACATCACTAGTCCTCCAACAGCTGCCTTGGTAAGAGGCTGTGTGCCTTTTTTCACTGTCTGGCATTTGGGCGAACCTCCAGCTCACTTGGGCTCACTGTTCGTAAATACAGTATAATTATATCATTACAGCCTATTGTTTCTCTCTCTCTCTCTCTCTCTCTCTCTCTCTCTCTCTCTCTCTCTCTGACTGACATACACACATCATCTAAAATACACACATACTGTACACCCACTCACACACACCAAAGCATTTTAACATCATCATTAATAGTTATTGAAATCCTACAATTGTTTAGTTGTTTAGTCATTTAATTGTCACAATGAGAGCTTTAGCTAATTCACTCAATTGTAATCCCTTTATTCAGTTTTATTTTAAACAAAAGCCTGGTTGCGGTGCAACAGGCATAACATTACATCAAGTCTCATTTATGAGTTTTCTGGTGAACTTTTGGTGATAAGAGTATTTTCCATTGGGCTTTCGAACCTAAAAGGTAACTACTATTGGAGTCTTAGTTAAGATTTTAAAATAGGGGGTTATACTCCAGGCATCATGTCCTTAGCCAAATAATGTGCAATAGTCTCTGTTATTTCTTTGTACCTCTTCAAAGTTTTTTGTATAGAGTTCCATTTGCAAAACTCTGATACACGGACGTCTGCTGAACTGCTCTGCTCTTATTTGACTTAATGTTAGTAGCTTTTGTTTTGCTAGTGTTAGCTTTTTGGAACTCTTCATACGGGTCTTTGTGGTTGTATTGAAGGTGACAATGTAGATTTGTTGTTTCCTCTTGTCGTTGACACTATTGTTCGGCATGACTTGCAAAGTACCTGCGTTTGTAGAACGCCGTCTCTCTCAAAACCAAAACAGTTCCAAATAACAGATGTGTAGCTTTTTTTAAACACGAGATCTTCGTCTGTAGCGTTTTCCTCACTCGTCTTGCCCTCCGCCATTGCTACTCTCTCTAGCTTGTTGCTCATGTGTTTTCTATCCACCCGCGTCAAGGGGGCGGGCATCTAATGTAAAGGGATTCCTCCAGTTGGCCAAATACATGAACGGCTTCATTTGATTGGCCAGTTGGTCCTAAAACCATCTTTTGGGACCAGCTCTTCTTCTGGGCTGTGTCTCCAAACCGAGCTTCCTCATCACAGAACACGCCTCCCCCAACCCCCGGCTCGCTCGTGACTCCTGCAGGCTATCATTAGCAACAAAGCAACACCTGGTGAAACCACATCTGCTGAGCTCCTAATACTACTTCTCACTCCAGTCCTTATAAGATTAAAAATACGTTTGAGGAAATGGATTTTCAGATGCCAAGGGAACTAGACCAGCTTCTGCTTCAAAGCCAATTTCAAAGCATTTAGAAATGGATATTTGATTTGATTTATTCCAGACATGTCAAATTCATTACATAAAGCATAGTCTGAATCTATATATCCCAATATACCCTTTCACATATCCACAATGAAACCACTTAAGACTAATTATACACAAATAAACCCATAAAATAAATATACATCCGATGTGCACACACCTACCTGTGTACACCTACCCAAGTACATACTCACATGAAGCACATAAATCCCATTAACATGTCTGAAAAGCGGTAGGAAGAAGTAAAACTTATTTAATCCTACCCCTATTCACCATGTCATCTGGTTTTCAGAATCGTATCAGTTTGTGAAGAAAACAAACAAAAAATATATATATAAAGGAGATCCAAACACCAGTCCAATATAACATAATTAATCCACATACATAACCCCATTTGGATTACACAGTCTTACTCATATATACAATTCCATATACAGCACTGAGACACACATTTTAAGATTACCTCAGATTATAATTCCTACACAGCGGGTAAAACAAGTATTGAACACGTCACCATTTTTCTCAGTAAATTTATTATTAGAGGTGCTAATGACATGAAATTTTCACCAGATGTCGGTAACAACCCAAGTGATCCATACATACAAAGAAATCAAACCATAAATGTCCAGAAATGAAGTTATTTGTAATAATGTGGAATGGCACAAACTTCTGAAGGTTCCAGTGAGCACTGTTGGGGCCATAATTCAGAAGTGGAAAGAACATTATTTCACCATAAAC
>NW_013952551.1:366018-367364 GCF_001266775.1 Austrofundulus limnaeus
TACAGGAGGTATCTTGAAGCTGTCATTGACAACAAAGGCTTTTGTACAAAGTATTACTGTAGATAAATTTCAGTAAGTGTGTTCAATACTTTTTCCCTGTGCCATTCCACATTATTACAAATAACTTCATTTCTGGACATTTATGGTTTGATTTCTATGTATGTGTGGATCACTTGGGTTGTTACCAACATCTGGTGAAAATTTCATGTCATTAGCACCTCTAGTAATATATTTACTGAGAAAAATGGTGACATGATCAATACTTATTTTACCCGCTGTACTTGTCAAAAATCTGAGTCTTTTCTTAAACAAACTCATGTTTGGACATTGCTTCAGTTCTTGATATAATTTTTTCCAGACTCTTACACTGACTGAGGTGCACATTCTTTTCATAGTTGTTTGAATACACCTGGCTGGTTCTAAAATTAAGTTATTATTTAAAAAAAATATCTAGCTTGACTGAGGACTGAGATACTTCTTGATATTTTAGCTTCAACATACTGAACATGAGTTTTCCAGTAGATCTTGAGGTCAATCACCACACCCAGAAACTTAATTTCATTAACTGTGTATATCAGTTCCTATCTTTAAATCACTATTTCCTTTAAGATTTCGAAACAACATAAATTTAGTTTTGTCCAAATTTAACGATTTATTTTTATCCAACCACGTTTTTTATTAATTTAGTTCTGAATATGATGCGAATTCAAGTTTATTTCATATTTAAACATATAAGTAATATTTTATAACAACTGAAGGTGAAATAATTACTTTATTATGGTATTGAATTTAAATATATGCTGGAGAAACACATAATGATACACCTTTATTAATCATGTTAATTTAAGTCCTCCATATAACTCCTGTGGGACCTCATGTAGGAGCCATTTTATTATTTACAGTGAAACTGATTTCTCTGTTGTGTGGATTCTCATGTGTGTGTTTAAATATGTTTTACGGCTAAATCTTAGTCCACAAACATCACAAGGAAATGGTTTGTCTCCTGTGTGGACTCTCATGTGTCTGTTTAAAGTTGACTTTTCACTAAATCTTTGTCCACAAAGATCACAAGGAAATGGTTTGTCTCCTGTGTGGACTCTCATGTGTCTGTTTAAAGTTGACTTAAGACTAAATCTTTGTCCACAAACATCGCAAGGGAATGGTTTGTCTCCTGTGTGGACTCTCATGTGTGAGTTTAAATTTGTTTTGTGGCTAAATCTTTGTCTACAAAGGTCACAAGGAAATGGTTTGTCTCCTGTGTGGACTCTCATGTGTCTGTTTAAATTTGTTTTACAGCTAAATCTTTGTCCACAAACATCACAAGGAAATGGTTTGTCTCCTGTGTG
>NW_013952551.1:369202-373894 GCF_001266775.1 Austrofundulus limnaeus
TGTGTGTGTGTGTGTGTGTGTGTGTGTGTGTGTTTGTGTTGGGGTGTGTGTGTAGGCATGCACACTTGTGAACCTGCTGTCTTTATTGGCACATCAGGCTGAGAGACATTTCCACCTTTACACGTCTTTAATAAATGACTGTAAACACAGAGGAACTATGAGTTTGGTAGAACTTAACTTTATATATGAAATAGTTGATGTGAAGAAGCAGCGCCGCAAGTTTCTGCTGTGGTGTGGGAAATCATGACGTCTCTCATTCAGCTGCATGGCTCGGCTCAGGATCTACTGTAAAACACCTGACTGTAATTTGTTCTGTGTGACATCAAAACCAACCTCATCAATTCTCCTTGTGATGGTGTCAACCTGCAGCACAACAGCTGACATTGTTCCACAAATTTATGCAGCAACAAATCTATTGTCTGCATCTTGTGGAGCTGAGGAATCGTCAGGTGAGCTGTCCAGAATTAATCTGCTGAGCTGACAGTTGCTTATTTTTATTTTCTCAGTGAGAATTTAAATGTTTTTTTTAGAAAACCTGTTTTATTCTCCTCAGCTGTTTGCCCCTCACAGGCCTGCACTCTCTGATGTGTTTATACCTACTGACAAAAAATAAAACTTTTACAGTTTACTGTGCACTGAGGTGGTTTGGATCATTCAAATCTCCAATAATACCTAGCTGCAGGGCCACAGCCACCTGAAAACCACGCCCCCTGAAATGCAGCCACCTGTAAAAATGCACCTCCATAAACCGCACCCCCATGAAAGCGTAAATATGCTGAGCATTAAAACAATTTAAGAGAACCATTCATGGACATCCTGACAGATATTCAGTTGAACACAGTTGAAGACGGTAGCAGCTGGTCAATAGAGGGCCCTAGGGTGCTGCCCCTCCACTATGTTTTGTGACAGAAGACATATAAAAATAAAACAACAAAATAAAATGCAAATAAAGAAATTTTGATCAAAAAATCTAAACTGAATCTGAACATAAAGCTGCTGTTTTATGTTGGATACATTGCCTCTGCAAGCCAGCCTTCTGATCCTTGTTGATTATTTGATCCCACCCAAGAATGGAGACGCGCTCATTGTTGCTCTTATGTTTGTTAACAGTTATCAACAATGAAATGAACCTGCAAACATTGGAAAGTTAATAACACCTCACCTGCCATTATGTTTCAACTCCAGAATGCCCAGCTAAGCAATCAGGGATATTTCATCCTATGTGCCTATGTTTCAGGGACAGTCCCTTGTGCCCCCCTCTGGCTTACAGTAACATCATCTTTGCAGAACCCATCCCCCTCTTTTCACCTGTTAGGCTCTGATTACATCTCTGCAGTTCATGATGTGGACAGCCACCGCCAGCTTGGAAATATGTGGTGGAATGTGGTGCGAACTTATCTTCTTGCTGCACAGGTGAATTCTTCGTGCTATGCTTGCACTCTTTTCCCCCAGGATGGAGCCATGTCTTTACCAGTTCGACCACACCCTTTAAACGAGTCAGAGGTATTACGCACTTTAATGGCCCTCACACCACCATACCAGGCTGCAAAAAATGGATGGATGCTAGTTAGAGCTAATATCACAGAGCCTTGTAAATATTTAGCTAACACCACTCTAAGAGCAACAAATAGTTCAGTTCTGAAGACTAAAGATGCCCATGTCTTTGAGTCATTGGGATCAGTTCATCCTCACTTCTCTCAGGTGACTCACCCGGTCTGTTTTCATATGCCTTTTCACAAGAGTAGAGTTTTTCTTGGCACCACGCAGGGATGTAAGCGTATCTTGAGCGCCACTTCTACAGCACCGCCCTGGGATGCTTCTGGGTGTCACCTCACAGGAAGAGGCATCCAAAGCCAAGTCTTCTTTAAAATTCCGTAATGTCAGCCATGTTTCTCAGCTTTTTGTGTGGCCTGGCGATTGTGGATTAGGAAGTCATCAAGATTCAGTCTGGCTTTGTGGTTCCCACTACTTTCAGACTTTAACCCCGCTGTGGTCCGGCACATGTGCCCTAGWGGATTTGAGACCTGCCATTTTGGTACTGGATTCTTTGGTGTATAACACCCACCACTACCTGCAGTGCATGGCGGAGCCCAGACCCCTGTACTGACAGAAGAGGTCTGAGGTGATCTCAGGCGGGGTGAAGTTCTTGAGTGGGGTGCTCCCCTGGTGGGGGACGGTGAATAATGCACATCACATTGGCCAGCTTCATACGAGGCTTGAGAATCTTACGGAGATTGAAGAGGACGGATTCTCAGCCCTGGGTCCCTTCGTCATCGCCACCAGAAACATGCTCTTACAACATAAAATGGCTTTGGACCTGCTTTTCGCTTCCCAAGGTGGTCTCTGTCATGTGTTAGGGGATTCTTGTTGCACTTACATTCCAGATGCTTCTGGGAACATCACTCAAACTGTACAACACTTGAATCAACTCCTGGCCGACATGAAAGCTGATGATGTCATTGAGCCTAAGGGATGGGACTGGTGGTCTTGGCTCACAGCCGGAGGATGGCAAGCTTGGTTAGTTAGGGTCCTAACACCATTAYTRTMTGTGTTTGTTTTGCTTATGATCTGTTCCTGCTGCATAGTCCCCATGATCAAAAAATGTGTCACCTCTGTCTTTGCATCCCTCTTCCTGCAATATGTTCATCAATACTTACTTGTTCCCAGAGAAGAGCAGGACTTTTGATGACCCCTTATCTCTGGTGACCTTTAAACTAAAACTTACAATCAGTTCGTAAATAAGTTAAATAGTTTTTTGTGTTTCATCATCATTATCCTGAGGGAAAGTTTTATTCTGAATCAATAACATTTCTTAGGTCTCAACTAAAAAAAGGGACCCACAGAAGCTCATTTGTTTTTGACTCCTATATTAACAAAAACAAACAAAACAAAGAGTGTTTCTATGATGTTTATAAGTTTTTTCTTCTAACAAGCTTACATATACAATGTTCTTATTATATATTTATAAGCTTTTCTTAACAAGCTTGCCTAAAAAAGGGCTTTTATTACATGGTTAAAGGAGTCCAACAAGCTTTTCTTAACAAGCTTAAATAAAATTAAGCTTTCATTACATTTTTATGCTCATTATTAACAAGCTTTGATAAATCTTTGAGGTTTTTATGTCTCATTATGATTAAAATTGAAAAAAAATGTACGTGTATGTGTATTATACACGTACATTATATATATATATATACTGTATATATACAATGACATAACACTGACAATGTTTTATTGGTGTTTTTTTGTGTTTTGATTCTCATTACAAGACTTGTTTGGGTTTTTGAATACTTATAATCACACTTTTACATTTTAAGGTTGTTCTTCTGCACATTTCATGATTCTAATGTTTTTATAAGTTTGATGTTCTCTTTACCCCCACACTCTTTAATAAAATGAACAAAAATGATAAACAGGGGGGAATGATAGATATTTTTAAACGTTATCATTTTTTATATTTGATCATATTGCATTAATCAATTGTATTAAATGTGTCTTTCTTGCTGCCATAATTTTCATCTCTGCAGCTTTGAGCTGCACTAAATGATAAGAAGTAACCATGTGATTGGTCAAGATGTTTTTCTCTGTGCTGTGTTTGTAATAAATTGTACAGCTTTCCTCAGCCAAGGTCAGAACTTTCTGCTGAGACCTGTCTTTAACTTCTCCCTCTTTGCAAAGAGAAAACTGTTTTAAACTGAATGCTTATGTCTGTGTCTGGTTCATTTCTTTTTAAGGGGTAATTTAATGTCAACTCTGACAACAATCTAATGTAGTGTTTCATTTTTTGTACATAAATTTTTTTCTTCTGTAACTAAAAAGCAAAACTTTTCAATGACTCTGGTTAAAGTCAGGTATGTTTTAACAAGATTCTTCTCTATAGAGCATAGTCAGTGAGATGTGATGTTGTGTACCTGAGGAAAGTCTGGGATTCTCTTCAGTGTTGAGAAGCTCCTCTCAGATTCAGCTGTGGTCTGAGGAGATGTGATGAGAACCTTCAGCAGAGCCACAGTCTCTGAAGGTGTCCTGCAGATTGTTCTCCATGAAGAGCTGGTACAGAGCCACAGCAACACTGCAGCTCCTGAAATCATCCAGGCTGTAGATGAGAGCCAGTTCAGACTTTAGCTTGTTCTTGTTCAGCATGGAGTATTTTTTTATAGGGACAGACACACATCAACATAGACAGATTGAACAAGATAGTCCCATGCTTGCGTCATGGTGCAATAGCAGTATCTAATTCGCAGCACTTGTCCCTAGAGGGGGAAATCTCCATGGCAAGGGCYAAAATCCCATTTCATTATTGGGTGGGTCATCATACACGGAAATTTTTAAGAGCAATTTTTGGGGGAGTCCACCTAAGTTACAGTCAAATGTACTGTTGTAAAATTAAATAAAGATTAACCATTAACTAAGTGATCAAGTTCTGTAGTCCAGTTTCCAAAACTAATATGTATCAAACAAATTTCTGTAGCCAAACAGCGACAATTACTTCATCTTTTTTTAACACTTACTTTAACAACTGGGACACGTGGTCATGTGACTTATAACATAAGCTTATTTTCCAAAAATGTATCATGCTATAAACTGTAAGAAGGGGTTTTTAATGGCACCGAGAAAAAGCGCACCTGTCCCACAAAACCCAACGCACACAATGCAACGCATGCACACACACACACACACACACACACACACACA
>NW_013952551.1:374856-383317 GCF_001266775.1 Austrofundulus limnaeus
TATATATATACATGGTCACAGAATATGATTGCTGTTATCATATATTTTGATTTCACTGTAGCTTAGTAAATAGTAAAAATATTTAAACAAAATCTGTTTCTATTAATTTTTTACATCCTCTAATGTCAGAAAAATAAATTTTGATCACTGACATGGTGACTGTTATTAAATTATTACAGGGTCACATATGACAGCTGTTATCATACACTGTGATTTCACTGTTTAGATATACAACATGTTGTGTTTTAACTTATTCTCATGTTTGTAAAATCTATGTTGTGATGGAACTGTTTCCTTGTAGAGGGAAAAAGAGATGATAGCGTTAGTAGAAAGTCCAACACTTTATTTTTTTATTGAATGTTTTACTCGGTATTTTATTTCACTGCACTTATTTAAACAAAATCTGATATTGTTGAAAAGGATGTGTTGTAAAGAATAATGCTGGAGATGTGCAGTTATGTTGAAATAAATCTACATTGTAAAGCAACACTCCCACTTGCACTGAATTGGAAATATTTTTGTAAAATATGCTGAATTACAAGGCTTTACAGAGTAGTGCACTATTATTGACGATTTTAGAGGTTATAATTACATGACTTTAATAATGTGTCTTGATCTATAGTGGGCCAGTTTGAGGCATGAAACTCCAGGCTGAAAATGAGTCCCCCGTCCAGCCCTGGTGTGACCACACAATTATTCAGATTGTAAGAATATTGACCACATGGGTTAGTGGAGAGGGCCCATCAGTGTTCTTTTATTACTGTAATTTGTCCAAACATTTATCTACAAACATAAAAAAGCATGCCCTGACATGTTCTCAATGACCCAGGTAGAAAAATCCAACAAGGTTGAGTTCCCTCTTACAATGCTGTTATTGTGAATATTCCTCACCCCTCTGTGAACAACAACTGGCCATCAGGGTACTAATGATCAAACTAACATTAGTGGACCTCCTTTTGCAAGTGAACAACTAGTTGTGGGTGTCACGACAAACTGGTTGATCTGCTGTGTGAAGTTACTGCTTATAAGGCTGATTGTGCCTGAAACTCCTCAGACTGTTGAAGTCTTAAAGACAAAAGAAGATCTTTACTAGAGGACATCACTCAGCCTTGTTAGATTAAAAAAAAAACTATCTGTAATGATGTCATTCAGCCACTGAAAAAAATGTAAGTCTATGTGTCCTGTTCATTGGTTGAACTGAACAGGACCAATCAGAATCCATGTGAGCTTTCAGCACTTCCTTTTTTGGACAAAAATATAGAGACAGACTGGTCTCCTCATTCAAGAGAGGCTATGGCTGCTTTTTCTCCTACCCTGGTAACCAGCAAAGGCAATACTGGTCAACCTTGGCAGTTACTGGCTCTGCTGGTCAAAAGAAAATGTTTCAGACACAATTGACAAGAAATAAAGCCAACTTAAACTTTGCTGAAGGCAGTTGGCATCTCCAGGAGTTCTGCATTGAGCTGTTTTTTTCCCAGTTAGTGATAACAAGAAAAAGTTTGAATGCAAATGAACAATGCCTGTCAATTTAAGGTCTTTAAACCCTGCCTGAACACTATCAAACAGACTTAAAATATATATATTTTAAACAGTGGGTGGCACAGTTGTTAGAACTGTCATCTTCCAGCAAGAAGGTGAGAGGTTTTCCCCCACCCCCTTGCATGAAGTTTGCATATTCTTCCCAGGGACAGGGGCACCACATTTTCCCTATATTCCTTTACAAGTTTGTGCATGCATGTTTTATTATATATTTTTTATCTGTTTGTGTAAACATTATTTTTAATAAAATAAAAAAGTGTGAATGAATGATTGTTTCCATGCGTGACCTGTCCAAGATGTACCCCTCCTCTTGCACAGACCGCTGGGCGTGGGCACTAGCTGCCCTTTGATTTGAAAATTAAAAATGTAAAGAAAATGGACGGATTTTGACTAAAACATTCTAAACTAGATACTGCATAGCGGTAACATAATGACCTCCGCACGCACAAATGCACCAGAACTCAGAAGTCTTTATTCCTAATAAATGTCATGCTACTAGGTGCATCCCAAAATTGTAGTGGTTTGGGTGTTGGTCTTTCCTTTTTTTGGTGGGTGGAGATTGGTTGGCCTGATGGATAGCGCTTCATCAGAGCTAAACAACAAAAGAAATCTGAAGCTGAACAGTTTTTGAGTTATAAGTATTTTTGCATGTCCAGACACCCCCTCTTTGAAAGGAGCCCCCTCCTCAAATATGGGGTGTATCGTAAAACCGTTGGCTGGCGCAGTGTAGGTCAGACTCTTCTACAGTCCTGCCAAATTTCATGTTGATCGGTGCAGCCGTTTTTGTGCTACGGTTGACCAAAAATCTCCGGAGAATGAATGAATGAATGAATGAATGAATGAATGAATGAATAGATAGATAATAAAAGGAGCCCCCTCCTCAAATATGGGGTCTATCATAAAACCGTTGGCTGGCACAGTGTAGGTCAGACTCATCTACAGTCCTGCCAAATTTCAAGTTGACCAGTGCAGCCATTTTTGTGCTTCGGTTGACCAAAAATCTCTGGAGAAAATTTTTTCAAAAAAAGTACGAAAACAATATGACTCCCGCTTACGCTTCGCGTGCGGGGGTCATAATAACAGAGGAATGCAGACTAAAGCCATGGATGTATAACAACTGGAATGAGTCTTGACCACATGACCATGTGATTCACTGTTGAAACCACGGTGCTAAGCAGAACGAACCATGAGTCTGGATTTACCGTACCATAACTGAACTTGTTGGGAACATAGCGAAAAAAAGAGCTGATTATGTGAAAATCATAAAAATTAATAATAAAAACAAAGTTATTATTAATATATTAGTGCATATAAGCTATCTATGTATATAAAAAAGTCATAAAGCTGTGTGTTATGGATGTACCAACAGATGAGAAACAGAAAAACATGTTTCATTTCAAATAAGCAGATTTAATCTTATTTTACTTTGATGTTATGATCTGACCAGAGCTGAAGCTAACAATGTAACTGTTTAAAACTAAAATAAGCTCATAAAGCAGATGTAATCACTTTTATTTATTGAAATGGTTAGTAGATATTAGCTTCTGTACCATGTATTGTTATATGTACAGAGTGTAACGCTCTGCTGAATCATGCTACAATTTAGCACAAATTCTAAAAATAAAATATTACAATCTACTTTTGCCTCTAACTTATGTAATATACACAGTGTAAAATAATATATATTTGACTAGGTTTCTATTTGACAAACCTGATCTGTTAAGAAGATGTTTAGCCAATATTAGTGGACACAAATTTCGCCCTAAAGTAACACTGGGACTGCAGTGAACATTTTCTAAGTGTTAAAAAAAAACATTTATTGTTATTATTTCTGAGAGTAAGACATAATAATTATACGAGTTGAAGTCATAATTTTTGTCAGTTATTCACTGATTTCAGGCCTGGTTTAAATCATTTATAAATGATGTATTTTTCTTGCACTGACCTGTTTTAAATGGTTGTTAAATAAAATAACATAATTAACAACTATATTATTTTATTGTAAAAATATTACAAAAACGTGTGACACAGAGCCAGTTGTGCTTGTTGTTAATCAAATAGCTCCTATGATGTCTGTGAGCTAAAGCTCTGTAGGCTACTTTTGTTCCTCAGTGTTGTCACAGATCCTAACATTGGACCGAACAGGCGGGGCTCACTCTAGTGATATTTGACTTTGTGAATGACAATGATATCTCTCCACACAAATCAGTGTTTACCTCTGAATAACAAAGGCATGCCATATGTCCAGATTGTTTTTTAAATGGTCCCACTCAGAGGAAAATGAGATATTCTTTTTTAACTGAAATTGTTCAGAATTTGTCAGCTATTCTCAGTGTCCTTCATTACATGTTCTCAGAATATTCATGGCTAAAACTAAAACCAGTTGTATTAATAATTAGTTGATAGATGTTTTATTGATATTTTATTCTTAATGCACTACTATAAACATACATATTTTGATGCCTTTATATTGAAATGTTTTAATGATGAATGTGAACTCATTTGTCTGTATAACTGTGATTTTTACTGTGCTTTTAGAAGGTTTCTGAGTTATCAACAAGTCTGTTTAGTTATTACATGCCTTGTACCAAACATTGAACACACACCTAATGTTTTCATATCACAGCATTGCAGAAACTATTGTTGAAGATTCAAGTCATCTCATAGGACAGAAAACTTCCTTATTTTCCATGATATAATTTCCAGGAGCTTGACTGGACTCTGACACAAAACTCATTGTGACACAGCCATGTTGCTCAGGTCTCTGGAGCCAGAAGGAGCCCCTGACAGTATGGTCCACAGCAGTGGTTCCCAAACTTTTTGTCTTCTGACCCACAAACTATCCATGGCAAAAACTTGTGACCCCAAATATTACTGGTCTGAGTACACGAACTTCGTTAATAACCCTAAAAACACAGGCTTTTTGACAATCTAAACAGCTTATACACAGATATAAATACTTATTTATACTTTTTTGTGTTTTTGTAATAATTATAGGGAAAATATTACAACAGCAACAATTTTTTTACCCTTTAAATTGATTTCTGGAGATTATCCAAGGTGCTTCATGACCCATAATTGGGTCTCAAGCCCAACTTTGGGAACCAAAGTGCAGTGGTTCCCAAAACTTTTTACCTTTTGACCCACAAAATAGAACAAAACAGCAGCAGAGACCTGAGCCCCCAGATATTTTTGGATGATAAACATTTGCATCAGGTCAACAAAACATGGGCATAGTAACAATATTTTTGTACTACATTTATCCATTTTAAATACACTAACCTCACTCATTTGTAACAACTAAAGGCAAAAATGTAATTAATTCAAAAAATGTTTTCAGGACCCCACCTTGATGTTTCGGGACCCCACTTTGGGTCCCGACCCCAACTTTGGGAAACACTGGTCCACAGTACTGTGAGGTTGGGGTAACTTTGCATGTTCAAGTCTGAGAATTAAATCAGTTACCTGTATATATCTTGACCTTTTAATTGAACACGTTCCTTTCATAACATTAAGTTATTTTAACAGGCTTTCAACATTTTTGTTCCCAAATGGGCAGTACATTTCATTCATTTCACAACAAATTCAGCTTTTTATCAGGAAATACTTTTAAAGCACATCAAAAAATACCATAATAAGGTTGTTAATGTGTGAGAAGCAAAGTTTTACCAAGGTCCAAATACATTTTGTTTAGCAGTGCTTTTTGATGTGAAGAAGCCAAACAGAGTCCTGATGTTTATTAAAGTCCCAGCAGATGGCAGCATTGACCAGCTTTAGTCTTTCTGAATGGCCCCTCAGCTCTTACTGTAATTCTAAATGGTCAGGTTCATGTTTGTGTGTGGACACAAACATGTGCAATCTTATGAGCAGAAGTGATTCTAAGCTGATACAACATGGTAAAACAGAGTTATGGGCTGAAGTTAAAAAAAAATTGTAAAAAACAAACTTTTTGAAGAATGCTAAATAAACCTTTGACAAAAAAGGGAAATGACATTCAGGAGATTCTAAAAAACAGATAAAAAGTCATGTCACAAAAGTTTTTAAGTACAAGCTGAAAAGAACAGTCATCACTTATACAAAACAGACTCATTTTCCTTCATGTAGTACTCATGAACCATTTAATGAAGAAAGGATCAAGTCAGGAGATGCTGATACTAAAGGCTGAAGCCAGACAGCAAGCAGGGAATAAAAAGTATCTGGGAAGCTTAGAGGGGTTGAAGAAAACCTTTGGCTGGAGTAAACCCTGAAGAACGGGAACAAAATATGGGAACAGGAGGAAAAGAACAGTGGAGGTTCAGGTTTTTCTTCCGCTTCTCCTGGGTTGGGTCATGGGGGCAGCAGCAGAGACACCCAGATGTGTCTCTCCCAAGCCACTTGGACCAGCTCCTCTGGGGGATCCCAGGCTAGCTGAGAAAAATAGTCCCTCCAGTGTGTCCTGTGTCTTCCTCAGGGTCTCCTCCTAGTGGGATATTCAGGCAGGTGGTGGATGCCTGTAACAAACTCAATACTGTTGACCATGGAAATAGAGGAATGCTGCCTTCAACTAAAAACATAGCTCAACAGTGGTAAGTACACAGTGGTGATATTATCTAATGAACTTTTTCTTCTTCTTTTAGCTGTTTCCTTTGCAGGGGTCTCCACAGCAAGTCATTCTCTTCCATCTCACTCCAACTACCTCTGTGTCCTCTCTAAATGCATCCTTATATCTCCACTTTGTCTTTTTCCTGGCAGCTGCATCTCTGATATCCTACAAATATACACACTGTCCCTCTGCTGCACATATTCATACTGTGTCAGTCTGGCCTTTCAGAGCAGTATGTGCAGTGATGTGAATACTGTACAAGTCTGTCAGGGTACGGAAACAGCTTCAACAAAAGAAGCTGTCAATCCACATCAAATCCTCACCTATAACCATAAGCTATGACCAAAGGAACAAGATAAAAAAAATCCAAACAGCTGAAATGAACTTTCAAGAAGTCAAAGCTCACCTTAGGTATGTGGTGAGGAACTCATGTGCTGTTCCTCTGCATTGAAAAACTTCATTTGAGGTGTTTCTGACATCAGCATGGCCTCTGGACATCTCCCAATGGGAAATGTTCCCTTTTTATTGTACTGAAAACAGCCTTACAAAAAGCTTGACTTGCTTTAGATATATCTCTCAGAAGGCTTGGGAGAGCTTCAGGGTCCCCCAGGAAGAGCTGGAGGAGGAGGCTGGGCAGAAAAAAATGTTTGAGTTTCAGTTTAGAAAAGTGTCCCTGCGACCCAGTTCCAGAAAATCAGAAGAAGAAGAAAAATGGAAGGACGGATGGAATATTTTCATTTACATTTTCTGTTCCAGTTTTGATTTTCAAGCTTCCTTTCCGAAGGTAAAACTTAAATAAGTAAAAGAAGAAAAGGATTAAGAAACAGTCCTTATATACCAACATGTTACAACACATTCCTCTTGTGTACTGCAACAAGATCAATGATGCAAGTAAAAATAGTGTTAGATAAATCAATATTTCACTGAGTTACTAGTTGTCATGTCTCTCAGTTCTATGGTTATTGACAATGTGAAAGTTCTGGTATGAAAAGTACAAATTTTCAGTTGATATTTCAAGAAATTTCATTTAGGCTGGAGTTATTTCCCGCCCCCAAAGGCAAAAGAGTGATAATATTTTTGCTTGTCTCTGTTTTCACGTGTTTGATTGCTTAGTGCTACTAAAATATCTCAGAAACAATTAGGTGAATTTTAATGAAACTCCCAGAAAGTAACTACTGGATGAAAAATTAAACATGAACATGTTTTGGGATCAACCTAGAAACTCCAAAACAACCATTGTTCAGTAAATTTGACAGAATTTGATTCAAGGTTTTGTGTTATTGTATCAAAAACGTCATCGTCAGCTTGCACACTGAGCACTAAATGATTGTGCACGATCTGTATTTAAACTTTGACATTCACAACTGGAGTTAACTGTCAGCAAAATATCTCAAAAATCACTTATCATTTGAGTTTTTAATGAAACCTTAAAAAAATCTATCATTGGGTTGACATTTATAAACAACTTGTGGAATGTTCCCAATTCACTATGGCTGCCACGGCTAACTGACCATAAAAAGAAACACAAAATTGTCTATAACCATTTAGTTTTAGTTACAGAGCAAAAATATGTTGTGGTAGTCATCTCCAAAATATACTTTTTAGCAGTACACAATGTGTGAAGTTTTTGATTAAAGGAGCAATATTATGTGTTTCTCAGGCATATTTAAATTCTATACCATAATAAAGTATCTATGTCACCTTCAGTTGTTATTAAAATGCTGTTTTTTATGTTTAAATCAAAAATAAACTGTCTTCTCATCATTTCCGTTTCTAAACTCCAGGTGTTTGCTTTGTTGCTGTGGAGAGCCTGCAGGAGTCACGGGCGGGGTGCGGGAGGGTGGGTGTGTGTGCTCTGTGATGAGGAAGCTCGGTTTGGAGACACAGCCCAGAGGAGGAGCTGGTCCCAAAAAGGCGGTTCTAGTCCCAACCGGTCATTTTTGCTCCCTTGGCTGCCTCAGGACACCACAGGATTTCTCAAACATGCATGAATGAGTCAAAGTAAGACTCTGGGCCTGTTTTTGATGAGAGGATGACATGATATAAAACTCAAAAAAGTTGATTTTACATGATATAACCCCTTTTAAAACTCTGACATTAATTGTCCTGATGCATCTCAATAATCCAGGTAAAAAACCAAAAGGAAAAAAATTGTATAGGTCCTCTGGACGGGTTCTTCTCTAATGAAACGTTTCGTCTCTCCTCCAAGAGACTTCTTCAGTCTGAGAGTTTCAGGCAAAATTCAGGCTTTTGAGTCCTGCCTCCAACCAACCAACCAACCAACCAACCAACCAACCAACCAACCAACCAACCAACCAACCAACCAACCAACCAACCAAC
>NW_013952551.1:383689-395175 GCF_001266775.1 Austrofundulus limnaeus
TACATCACATGGCTATCGTTCACAGGTGACTGATACTCAGTCACCTGTGAACGATAGCCATGTGATGTATCAGTCACCTGGAGGCAGGACTCAAAAGCCTGAATTTTGCCTGAAACTCTCAGACTGAAGAAGTCTCTTGGAAGAGAGACGAAACGTTTCATTAGAGAAGAACCCGTCCAGAGGACCTATACAATTTTTTTCCTTCTGACATTAATTGTTAGTCAACCCTGTTTATCTTTTCGCAAAATACCTCACGAATCACCAAACAAGTTTCAATGAAACTTTCAGAAAGTAATTATTGGATGTAGATCTTCAGCTGATTATGTTTGAGAGTCAACACAATTCAAAATGTTCTATTTGATGAGCATATTTTGATGTTTTAAGCCCATTCCTCAAAAGGTAACCATTCCCAGCCAAGCAGTTTGTGTATTGTTCTAATCATTCACCCGAGTTGTCTGAACAGATTGAGATTTTTACATCTTATTAGAACACATTTTTCTTCTGTCGCCAGTTTTATTCTCCTTTGGTAATTTGTCCTCTTTTTTTTGCTATCTCCCCATCCTTTCAGTTTTCCTTCTACTCCACTAATAAGATTCATGCTGTGACAGTGACAGTGATGGCAGCAGCAGTAGTCCCCAGTGCTGCACTATCACTTCCACTTCCTGCTGTACTTCAAATGAACAGCTAAGAGGGCAACTGTAGTCTTGCGTCAGGAGTCATACTGAAGTTTTCAAACATAAGGCGTTGCACATGAACAATTTCCGTGAGTTTTGGTGCACTTACGCATGTGCTTGATCTCATTTTTCCAAACAGATGAGCAAAGATTGCATAAACAAGAGGTGGAAACAGAAGCACGCTGAACAAACTTCCCCCTAATGAAAATGGATACAAGGATGGTGCTACAGTCACACCAAGAAAGGTGTGGACAAATGGATGGGAAAAAGTTACAATCACTTTAAAAAATGGATTCTGACAAAAAAGCCTGCACTGTGCAGTCTAAATGTAAAAGTGTTTGTTGAGGTTGAAAATTTGAAATATTAAGTTTGAATAAAGATTCAAAATGTATTTTTTATTAAGCATCCCCAAAAGAGAAATGGTGGATAATAATAGTTTTACCAGTGTCTCTGTTTGCCAAGTTAAAATATTTCATTACTAATGAACACATTTTAATGAACCTCTAGGAAAAAAATGTTTAGCGTACATCTATGATTACCATTTAGAGTCATTGGGCCTCATGCAAGAACATGCTCATATTCTTATCCTAAATTTCTCTTACTTTTGTTCGTACAAAGGGTTCGTACGAACATGTCACGTCAGATTCAACAAACTCTTCTATCTTCAGGAAAAGTGTYTAAATGAGCTGCGTAAACGTCCACCTGTTAGTATCCAGCTGCTCGTGCACGCGAGAGGAGATTAGCATAATTACCACCCCAAAAACACCATATAAGGCTATGTTTCCTGCCTCAGATACAAGGAAGTGTTCATTCATGAAAAATGACAGCGAAAATGAAAAAAAAAGAGCTTTACGAGTTCAGTGATTGAAGTCCATCTGTCAGAGATCCAGAAAAGAAAATCGATCATTTTTTGCAGCGTCAGCTGTGGAATAAAAAGAGCTGCTAAAAGTATAAACAACTGTGTTAAATCATTTTCATTTATTCAGATCCACACCGTCGTGCACCGACCTTATGGTGAATGCCACAAATTCTCCTGTCACTCGTACGCACAACTTAAGAACAAATCTGTGCATATGAACGGTTCTTGCATGAGGCCCATTGTAATCCAAGATGGCTGCCAGCTTAGCAAACAAAGAAATGGTTATGACTAAGTTCATTTTACAGATACTGAACAAAAATCACGTGTACTAGTACACATGTGTCAAACACAAGGCCCCGCGGGTGGCTCCCGTGTGGCCCGCCAGGGGGGGCCCCCTCCCAAAAGTTTTTTTTTACATAACATGACATTTTTTTTCTTATATCAATGGTAAACTTTAAATTAATGGTTAAATGTAACAACATTCATTTAATAAAAATAAATGAAACAAAAATTAATTAAAAAAATTCCTGTCCCTGAGCTGTTGGCTTGACGTAACTGAGCAATTTAGTTGGATAGCACAGTACTAATGTCTGAAAACAACCTGTTTTAAAGTCACCATCAAACATAAACTAAATCTGCCATAATGCAGCTACTCACTAGAAACTCAGTGAGTAAAACTTTATTTGTTTTACTTTTAATATTTCTGTATTTATTACAGATTTAGTCAGTCATACACTTAGTTCTTATCAGTGTTTAAAAGAGGACATGTTAAAAACTCTGTTTAGTCAAAGTTAAACACGAAACATTCAAAGTTCATTACAAGTGGCCCTTCGAGGGCCACCATAACGCTCATGTGGACCTTGGTGAAAATGAGTTTGACACCCCTGTACTAGTAGCTGAGAGTCATCAAATCATACTCTAAGATTGATTGATTTTTGTTATTGTCACATATGTTATAAAAAATACTTCACCAACCACTGGATGGATTTTATTGACACTCTCACAAAGTAATCACTGAATTGATGTCTACAACTGATAAACCTTGGAGTCAATCTGATTTAAGATTGCCCTGACAGCCTACTGACTTCAGCAAACAAATATCGCTTTGACTCAACGGTGGTAGTAGCCAAACATCATCCCCAACTCAGTTCAAGCTAATCAACATTAGCCAAGACCAAGGGTGTAGGAATGGGTTTACGATTGGGGGTTACACATAACATCGGAAACCTAACAGATCCATAAATAGTCTGAGCAGAAATATGTCATAAATTAACTACTCTGCAAAGTGTTCACAAAAAATACTTTTTGATCTTTTACTTTATTCTTTTTTCAAATGTTTCTTGGAAAAATAGTGTTGCGGGCAAACCACCGAACAAAAAGGCTTGAGTCTTTAATAGGGCTGTAAAATACTGTATATTGTGATATATATCACCATTGCAATATCACTGTGCACAATATTCATTTTGAAAAGGACAACTTGGAGTGCAATAATTGTTGATTAATGTATTTAAAGAGTTTTGAAATTGTATTTTAATGCAATATTTAGCCAGTAGGACGGAGTCTTTTGGCAGCAAAAGCTCACACCTGACACAAATAACTTTGCCAAAAATGGAAAAAGTCCCATAGAGTAGGAAGTTTCTAGATTAGAAAGAGAGGTGGGAAAAAACACAATTCATACCTGATATCATCATTGCAATATTTACAAATTGCCATAACAAGATTTTCTAAAATAAAATATCTATTATGTGTCTCTTATGTGTTGGTCTTGTCTCTCCCTCTCTCTGACTTCCTGCCTCTGATGTCCCTGCATGCCATCAATGTATTTACAACAGAGAACACCACTGCACCACACACTATAATGCACAGCACCGGCACGTGACTTTCAGAAGCTAAAAATGTATCTATTAAAGTTTTTGTCATAGAGATAGTTTTAACATCTGATTAACATTACACATCTCATACGCTGTCAGCTCTGTTTACAGTGTAATCTAACCCTTACAGTAAGTACTGTGGCAATAATGAAAAAAAAAATCAACCTGACATCTGTCCTCACCTTTCTGGATCTGTTAAAATTAATATGGTTTTTAAACCTGACCTCTCACCCTAAAGCTCCACTCTTTCTCTTCCCTCAACCAGCTCTTCTCCTGATAAAATTATTCATGTTTAAAATGTAATAACAGACTAACTAAACTAATTTAAGACCTCGCCTGAGCTACCTGTCTCTCCAATGCTACCATAATTTTTGTATTAAGACATTATTGCACATAATATCTGTGCAGCCTTTTTGCTGGTGATGGCTTTTGTGCTTATAAAACATTTTGGCAAGTGTAGCAAACAGACAAAATTAGCAGTTAAATATGAACGAGTGAGCGTACCAGGATTAAGATGATCGAATCAAAAAGATTCAATTTCTATTATGAAAGTAAACTGACAACAAGATGTTATAAACAAAAAAATATTCACAGCAACATTCCCAACAGACTGTTTTACTCGACTCTAAAGAGTTTTTCAGAGGGAGGCAGGGGTGCGCAGTAAAATGACGCTGTGTTGCACCTTCAAAATAAAAGCACTTGAGTTAAAGTGTTCAAAATTAAGTATTTTTCCTCCTCCATTGTGTGTGACAAATGCACATGTGTCCAATATAGGGGGTGGATACACCTATGGCCAAAGATTTTTATTTTAATTTTTTGTATGGCATCTGTGCTTGAAAAGTAGTCATTTATTGGACTCAATCCTATATTTTTGTTAGTAAAATATCTCAAGAACCACTGAAAATAATTAGAGGAAATTTTCAGGAAGTAATAATTGGATTTACAACATACACCTAGGACTGATTAACAGTTGAAGTCAATTTAATTCAAGATGACCTCTACAAGTAATTTATCTTAGCCAACATTTATTCTGAAATAAATAATCAACACAGAGAACTGGCTCCACAACAAACCCATTGATATAAAATAATTATTAGTGTTTAAATGTTGTTTTGCATGTTTGGTTAAAAAAATACAACCAACCTATAGAGATTTATTTTCTCTTTATTTGTATGTCTTTTTAGAGGGCTATTGGACAAAAATATCACATGAATATCATGCACATTTTTTTCTCTTTTTAAATAACAATAATAACAAATACTGACAGGAAACATTTAGGTCAGTGCTGCAGTCTTGTTACCCTGAAGCTGCATGTTTGAGTCCAGATAGAACTTTTTTTATTTATTTGTTTTAATCTCTCATGCAAGTTTGCTTGCTGTGACAACCCCTGCAAAAAGGGAGCAGCCGGGTGCTAAAGCCAAGAGCAGCTGAAAGAAAAACAACATTCAAAAGACACACCAGTAGAAAATATATGTAAACAATAATTAGCAGGTGATCCCAGATCCCATTTGGACAATATTTATCCACCACCAGCCAGGAGATCTGCAGCTGATATGATTTTATTTATCAGGGTGTTGAAGTTCACACAATGTGGCACACTTTCTGTTATCTAAAAAAAGAGACATTAGCTGCCCGATCAGCTCATTTGAATATATTTTGCCACATGACTTCATTTTGCACTTTATTCAAGAAGTCAGCCATTTCAGGACATTAGATTTTAGTATTTTAAGTGTTCTGTATCTACCTTCAGCATGCATATTTTTTGTATGTTATTGTACGTATGTTATTTTTAGGTTAATTTGCTGCATTAGCCTTTTGGTATTCAGTATTAACTTCTATGTATTTTACACCACCTGTAATCCTTTGTGGTCTTACTTGTATTGACCAGAAGACTAACCTGTTTCTTTCTCACATCTTGGGAGGGCAGTGTACAGTTTGATGGCCAGCAGAAGGGATGGTAGATTTTATTTGTATTCAAAAAGCCAACAATATTTCTGTTCTTTCTATTGATGTATGTTTAAATCCATAGGTTTTCCAAGTAAATGTGATTTTGGTTGTGGCAGAAATAACATCTTTGATTGAAGGCTTTGAATATATTTAATGTTCTGAAAATTATTTAGATTTATAAAAATAACACAAATGATCCTGATGCATCTCAGTAATCCAGGTAGAAAAAAATAAGTAGATCCTCTGGACTGATTCTTCTTATATTAAACATTTTATCTCTCCTCAAAAAGATTTCTTCAGTCTGAGGAGTTTCATGTAAACTCATCCTTATAAGCACTGCCTCCACATAAACAAACAAGTTTAACAATGACAATCAAAACTGTTGTTCACATGCAAAAGAGGACCATCAGCCTAACAATAGATCATTCATGCCCTGATTATCACTTATTATTCACAGGGGGCTGAGTCACACTTGCAATAACAGTGTTAAAAAATAAGCAATGTTCGTTACCCTTTACCTGTTCAGATCTAACACCAGTTAATAATGACGTGAAAGTTTGAGTGAGCCATACAAAACCATCCGGACACAGCTGTGGACTCATTAGCTTTTTAATATGCCTCCGACAGGCATCAGACTGTTACCTGTTGCACATTTGCACATTACACTTTAAAAACAGACTGTACAGTTCCCTTCTTGTTGTCATTATTATATTGTTCCCTTCTGATCCTTAGTTTAGTCTCTTCTTTTTTATCCAATCAACATTGTTTGTGTCCTTCGGTGATGACTCGTATTTTTTTAAATATAGTTATCTCTTGGCATTCAAAAATGGATGACAAACTATGAATTTCATTGCTCAGGGAAACATGTTTTTCATCTGTGCACATGACAATAAACACTTTGAATCTTGAATCTGTACTCCGTGCTTTCGTTTCCCGTCACAAATCAAATCCGTCATGTACCCAGAATGCATTGCTTCAGTTTTCCAATAAGCAGTTTTAAAATTACTTTATTGATGCTTCTTTAATGAAAAACTACAATAAACAAAAGAAAAAGAGAAGCAGCTGAACTAGCAATCCTCAACAACTTTTAAATGTTTACAGCATGAGCCAAAGGTCTGTTTCATGAAATCACATCCCGAGCAATCGATGGTTGTTGGATTAAGCTGTAAAAGAGTTCATATACCACTAGTTGGCAGTATTGTGCATATATTGTGCATGAATTATTGCCAGCTAGTGAGTGTCAAATTGAACTTGTGCTTCCAAATTAGCTTCTGCTAGTTTTTCTAAGGCCCAAGCTCTTTTGAGGTTACAGATCTAAATATTTACATAAGCGCCTTAGAAATTGCTGAGCTAATTTTTGGATCAGCGCTGCCCACCACTGATAAAAATATACTACTGTCCACCTAATAAAAGACTATACAATGTGTAGTGTCTTTACAAGTCAGTAGTAAATACCCCAATAAATTTCTTCAACAGCATTGTAAGAGAGGGACAACTGGACACAGAGACTTTACCTCTGTTTAATGGTGGACAGTTTTTCTTCAAAAAATGTCTTCCTTTACTCCTCTCTCAAAACAACATTCCTCTCAATCAAGGATGAGAACATCTTCATCCCTGAAAGAGGGACCCCTGGCCTGTAGATGAGTGTAAACTGCAGAGTCCCGGGCTGATGATGTTGCTCCTCTATGTCAACCCATTCTTTTGAACAGTGGCTGTTTTGTTTCCCCAGTGTATAACTGATCACAGTCCTCCTGGCACTTAACAGCATACACAACATTACTCTGTTTTTGCCAGGGGACTGGATCTTTGGGGTGAACCAGTCTTTACAGTAATGTGTTTTGCGTTTTGAAAGCCACTTGGACGTCATGTTTAGAGAACAAACATCTCAGTTTCTTTGACACTCTCAACCACTGGCCATGGGGTCTTCATTATCACCTGTGGATGTGTTCTTCTTTAGCTTCTATAGCTTCAGTGGTGAAGTTGGTCTGTCTTACTCATTTGATCAATAGCTGGGTCTGTGCCTTCTGGAGGATATTGCTTGCCCGGAGTCCACTAACAGAAGGTTTGAGCTAAAGGCTCAAGGGAAAGATGCCACTCTGTCTCCAGCGGAGGTCCACCTTATGTTTTACTGTTTGCTCAAACTCTCAAACAAGTTTAAGTTTCAGGCAATCTTGGCCAAAGTGGTTAAAAACGTCCTGATGCTTCTCAAGTAGAAAAACAAAAAACAAAAAGGATTTCTGTTGAGTCTGAAGTTAGTACATTTTACCAAAGTTTTCTGAAATGTTCTGGGAGAACTTAGAGCTACTTTGAGCTACAGCATAAACAAATGACTAGGACGTTTTGTAGATATCACATTAACTGTTGATTAAGTACTTCATGGCTACACAGGTGTATAGTGAGAAGAAGACAGTGTAGTTTTGGGATATGTTAAATATGTCTGGAGTTTAATTTCTTCAGCCCTTGAAGGATAAATTAACATGGAAATCAAATTGCTGCTTAAAGCAAACCTAATTTAATTTAATTTATATTCACTTTAGAATCCACACAGAAAGTAATACTGTTCTGTCTCTGATGTCTCTTTCAGACTGTATTTCTCTCTTCGAATCAGTTGAATGTGTTTTTCTTGTGTTTTTGTTCAGTTTGATATAAAATGTAATACATTTGTAAAGGCTGGTTTCTGTGGAACACAATGGGGTGAATGAACCATGCTGAGAACTGATCAGTGTGGAGAAAAGAAAAAAATTCCACTATTGAGCATTGGAGTTTATTTTTTCCATTTGGCTGTACTGTCTAATTATTTATTTGAAATGCGTTTCACCGCCATCAGCCTTACTTTTGACACCAAGTTCTACTGGGATATAAAGTTTGTAGAACCAAGTTAAGATTTGTTTTGAGGGTTTTTTTCAGTGTTTATCTATGGCTCGTTTTCCTCTGGACTCAACAAATGGCTGGATGAACGCTGTGTTTGATCTGTCATCACTTACAGTACAAATCAAACTCAGCAAGCAAACATGTCAATCTGGCATCAGCCTACCACATTTTGCTGAGTGAATGAGGTTTGGTACTTTTAAAAAATGACAGAAATGTTACAAAAAATCTCAGCATTCCAAACAAACAAACCAAGAATAAACTGCGATATGCTTATTTCTCTTTAGATTAAATAAATGACTCCTCTAACCTGTTTGTGCCCACCTGTCAGTCATAACTGACACATAGAAGTCAATAAATATTTCCAGAAAGACAATGGAAGACAAATCTGTGCAGGGAAAATCTTTGACAGTTCTTGAATATTTTGACTGTTCTTCACTGGGACAGCAAGTCATAAAATCACCATAACAACAACAAGTAAAACATCCCAATGCAATAAAGTTCTTTACTTTTTGTGTTCTTATTTTGGATCCTTAGTTTGTTCTGTCTTGTGACAGAATCAAACTCTGGTTTACAAAATCTAAGTTGTGGTGCTTATATGATAGTCTGCCATGAAGCCATTTTGTGTTGATGTTTCAGAATTCAAATATTGCCACAGTTGGAGCGTCTGCGTCATCGTGCCTAAAGAGACCTTGTGCACACAGAATCATGCAGACACTGGGTGACAAACAAGGGAGAAAGGCAATATTTGACGATTAAAAAATGGGTCTGATTTAACCTAACCTAATGTAACCAGCTTTCTTTCTTTCTTTCTTTCTTTCTTTCTTTCTTTCTTTCTTTCTTTCTTTCTTTCTTTCTTTCTTTCTTTCTTTCTTTCTTTCTACTTAGTGTGAGTGAGTAAATATTGCCTAATTTAGTTTTTTTTCAGGTTTTTATCAGTTTTTTCAGGTTTTTATTTGAACTTTTTACATAAGCTGATCATAAAGATGAGACAAGACAAGACAGAACTCCAGTGTCCCGTTTGGGCCTCGTTGTCACTCGATCTCCTCCTTTTTGATGCTCTGGTTTTCATCTTTGGCATCCTGGTACTCGGACACCAGGTCATGTTGCTCTCAGCCTCAGAGAACTTCATCTTGTTCATGCCCTCACTTGTGAACCAGTGCAAGAATGCCTTCCTGCGGAACATGGCTTAGAACTGCTCTGAGATGCACTTGAAAAGCTCCTGGATGGCTGTGCTGTTGCCGATGAAGGTAGCAGCCATCTTGAGGCAGCGGGGGGTGACTTAGCAGACTTCCACCATCACGTTGTTGGGGATTCACTCCACTACGTAACTGCTGTTCTTGTTCTGCATGTTCAACATCTGCTGGTCTACCTCCTTTATACTGTAGACATGAGCCCGCAGAGCACTGTGGGTAGTGGCGTTGACGTAGGTCGCACGCCGCTATCATGTTCCTGGTGTCGAACATCTGCTGTGTGAGCTCAGGCATGGTCAGGACGCGGTACTGCTGGCTGCCCCTCGTTGTCAGGGGGCGTAGCCCAGCATGAAAAAAATGGAGGCGGGGGAACAACACCATATTGACTGCCAGCTTTCGCAGGTCAGCGTTGAGCTGCCCAGGGAAGCGGAGCAAGGCAGTCACCCTGTGATGGCCGACAAAATGGTGGTTCAGGTCCCCGTAGGTGGGCGTGGTCATCTTTAGCATGCGAAAGCAGTTGTCATGGAGAGCCTTGTTGGAGTATGTCTCATCAGTGTGGAGTTGTACGGCTCCACCATGTCCAACACCTTAGGAAAGCGCATGATGCTGAAGGTGTTCATGATGCAGTCCGGCTATTTTGGGTTATTACTGACATTTGTCAACAAATTGGCTGAAGGCTCATGATAAAACAGCAGAGAGGTAAAGTTAGTTTTATTTTCCCAATGGGCCAGCCAGTGACATAGGCACTCTAAAGGCAAAGGCTAGGGGGTGCAACAAATGGGGGTTGAATTTTTTTTTATAACTTTTTATCAGATTATTGTTGATTTTGTCTTTAGAATGGTGTGTAAACAAAACAAAATAAGGATAATGGAAATTTCAGTTACAATTTCATAAATAAAGTTTAGGTTAAAGTCTGTTTTCAGTGTGTCATAAAATACTGATGTTAATTTGTCTTATTAATCCCAAGAATTCAGCAAAATGCTCTTCAGATGGCTGGAAAATGCAGAGATTTGAGCAGATTTTTCACAGCATTTTCTAGGGGAATATACCCCTGAATCCCCTAGAACTGCTTCAGTCCACAGCTGCTGATTAATATGAACAGCTGTTCTTCATTTGTGTCAGCAGATGTTGGAAGGTATGAGGTAGACTTCTGGTTTTCTGTTTCAAAAGAAGTATATTGTTGACTATTTTAACTGGACAACCTGGTTTCTAAAGATAAAATTATTAAAGACAAAACTATTTAATTTCACATGTGAATGTAAAATGACAGTAAGATTTAAAGGGCACCACCTGAAATCTTGGCTAAGGCACCAAACTGGCCAGGTCTTGCCCTGTTTCCTTTCAACACCTATATCTGAATGAACTGCGTTCAAATGTTCTGTCCAAGGTTGGCCTCGGCTGCAAATCTAAGAATGCGATGTGGATCAGATGGAACAAACATCTAAGAAAAAAACTAACTAAAACAAATTTATGTGATTTTTGTTTTTTCGCTGATTGCTTGCAGATCAGGTGTAAGTTAATCTGTTCAGCTGGCTGTGCACATCATGGAACTCTTTGAATGTAAGCCTGGAACGACCGGCATGGTCAAGGGTCACAGTTCTGAAACTTGCCATCTTAATTCAAAAGCAGCTGATAGATGAAGACTAATGGACTTGACAAGGGAGCGACAAACAACAATGTTGCGAATCGAATTCTCGGGTCACTTGTCTTAACGAAATTTGATTGGTTCTAAAAAACAAAAAAAGGAGGGTGTCCGTTACGTATAAATTAAACAAATCTTGAAATGCTAATGATATTGAAAAACAAATGCACTCCAAGATATGAATTTATGAGGATAACTTCACCCTGGTGCCAATAAAATCCCACAAAGCTGCCTTTTCTAGTAATCACTTGGTGAAGGAACTAAAATAACATTGAAAGTGTTAGCTAACTGCAGTCATTTGTCAGTCAAGGAATCACTCGCTGATTGGTTGTAATGCCATGCAACAATGACAAAAGTTGAACATTTTTCAACTTTCATATGTCCATGGGCATCAGAACCATTTTGAAAGTGTGTGTGTGTGTGTGTGTGTGT
>NW_013952551.1:395417-407447 GCF_001266775.1 Austrofundulus limnaeus
ATCCAGTGACTTTAAAGGTGCCTTTCACTTTCATATTGTTTATTCTTGATTTATTTTAAATTGTAACTTGTCAATGTGCCAAATGACCATTAACTGCATGTTTAAAACTAATAATAACTTTACCCAGTGAACAGGTGCAATATTGATAACCACCAACAGTGAATTTCGAGGGGCGTTTCACTTTTTATGATTTAGTGATAGGCCTACTCATAACCAAAAGGAACAGGGTGTCATGCAGCTTTCAGAACATAAAATGACACTGTGTTATGGTGACAAAAAAACAAACAAACATTTTTCAGTTTTATCAATCTGCATGTAATTATTAAAGCAACAATAGGTCTACAGATTCCTTCCGACCCTGGTACCACCTCTATTTCTACCACTTCCTACTTACTAATTAAAGTGAAAATTTTAATAAGCATGTAATTTTTATACTATTCAAAATATAATAAATTCAGTTTAAACATGCTGTAGATTATGCCTTTGAATCAGTAGTATATTTCAGAAACTTCACACAACTGTTTAGAATGGACTCAAAATAAATACTGATTTGAGTAAACATTTTAGATTTCATTCATAATTTCCCAACAGCACCTTCATCATCATCATTGTCATCATCATCATCATCATCATTGTCATCATCATCATCATCATCATTGTCATCATCATCACTCACCGGCTGCTCGTTCCCACTGGTACCGGCTGCAGGCTGCGGTGCTGACTGGAGGTAACCAGGAAAACCCAGAGCGGACTTTTAGTGGGATGAGTTTTCTCCTATCAATCAAGCGGAGACGAATGTGGAGGGGTCCAAACGGATACTTTTGAAAAGTGGGGGGGACACGTCCCCTTCACTTACTATTGTTGCGACGCCTATGTATGTGTCGCGTTGCAAGCTCGCATGTGCACATCTACGTGTGCAAAGTTTCACTTGCACGATTTTTGCCGGTCACTTTGCTGGAGGAGGGTGAGCGATTGTCGCCTCATTGCACAGGTTCCATAGGAAATGAATGGAGAGAGAGGGACGTCGCCTCCCATGTGTCCAGCCCATCAAGATTGAAAAACAGAGTCCAGTCAATAATTGTTAATATGGTTACTACCGATTACATACAGTATGACCAGTTACTATGTTTTGAAAAGAAACAAACAAGGTTTACCCGCAAAGATAAAAGACACAAACAGGTTGCAGGGAAATGGTGGAAAGATATGTTCTGGGGTAAAAATCAAGGTGACAGAAGGAAGGGCACAATTTTGGAAACACACAGGAGCCATTCTCATTAACACATAATCATGCTAATAACAAGGTACTGTATGAGCACTTATAGCATCCTGCTGACCTGAAGCTGAGGTGCTCGTGGTCACATCAACATTCTATTATTGTGTAATTGCACTTTGGTATGCTAATTAAAGCTTAATTTCCCTAGTACTTTACTAACTTTCTAATTAAGCAGTAATTAACCCTGTGTTGCTGTATTACATCATCAACAACTAGAAATCACAATATAATGATATTGAGACAAAGAATCTAAAATACTGTCTAAAATCACTTAATTACCAAACAATGCACCCCAGGAAGGGAACATAATTAAACATTTTAGATTCAAGAAAAATGCAAATATTGTGAATGATGAGTTTTCCTCAGCAAAGATGCATGCAATGAGTGATTAACCAATGAGAGCACTGATGCAAAAGTAAAAGAACAAAGGATGTGGAAAACAACATGACTACGTCTTAGTGTATTTCCTACGTGTGTTTAGGTGATATTTGTGGTTTATTGTTCTCGTTTGTTTTAATGAGCAGGTGCATCATTATATACTTGAGAAACTTAGACGTTTGTATCTCTCCTGGACACAATTCCCCTCCAGTTCGTTACTCCCACACATACAAATTTGGGGCAAAGGGGAAAAAAACAATCTTATTATAATACGATGAGCAGTGACTTGTAAATATCACTTGGAGTGTAACACAAGTCCCAGAGATGTTCGGCAGTGCAACTCAACTAAAAGTTTCTTGAGGACATGATGGAGACTTAAAGACACACGTCTACCAGGAATGTGAACTGTACCATGATTTACTGCTCACCACTGCTCATGAAGTCAAAACTTTGCCTGTTTTGTTTCTTTCTGCGGCACTCATCATGAATGCAACTCCAGTCTCTATGAGTGTACCTTTTAAATTGTTGAGACCTTGCTCTTTTTATGGTTCTCTCGCCTTTTATTTATATATTTCCAGGATCTACAGATCAGTTTTCTTCAAATGTTACAGCATGTAATGTAGATAGGAATGCTTTTGAAAAGCAAATCAAACTACCTTGGGATTTGAAGACATTGACCAAAGACAGAAAAAATACAATACTCTCTAAAGAATGCAGTGATAAAAGTAAAATATTTGAAAAAACAAACAAACTCTAGTTTCTAGAATCATTCTAATATTGCTTATTTTATCAAACACTTTGTAAAATCACTAATATCAAGAACGAACCTGTGATATTTGTTTAATGCAAAATTATGTGCTTTGCTATGAAATTTTGGGTCCTGTATTTTGATGAATTATTATGACCCCCACACGCGAAGCTTATGTGGGAGTCATACTGTTTTTGTACTGTTAATTTAAAAAAAAATTCACTGATTTTTGGTAAACTGTAGCACAAAAACGGCTTCACTAATCAACAGGAAATTTGGCAGGACTGTAGTTGAGTCTGACTTACAATGCTTCAGCCAACGGTTTTATGATAGACCCCATATTTGAGGAGGGGGCTCCTTTCAAAGAGGGTGTGTCAGGACATGCAAAACTGCTTAACTCAGAAACTGTTCAACATAGGAGCTTCAGATTTCTTTTGTTGTTTAYCTCTGATGAAGCTCTATCCATCAGGCCCACCAATCAGTGCCCAGTCCCCCAATTTATCTGAAAAAGTGGTATCTGGACAATACTGCACACAAATGGTTATAGCTCAAGAACTTTTAAACATAAGAGCTTCAGATTTTTGTTGGATGTTTAGCTCTGATGAAGCTCTATCCATCAGGCCCACCAATCAGTGCCCCCCACCCCCAATTATCTGAAAAAGTGGTATCTGGACATACAAAAATGGTTATAGCTCAAAAACTATTAAACATAGGAGCTTCAGATTTTCATTGGTTGTTTAGCTCTGATGAGGGGCTATCCATCAGGTCAGCCAATGCCCCCCCACAAAAAAAAGTAAAAGACCCCCCACCCGAACCACTACAATTTTGGGATGCACCTATGACATTTATTAGGAATAAAGACTTCTGAGTTCTGGTGCATTTGTGCGTGCGGGGGTCATTTTGTTACCGCTATGAGGTATCTAGTTTTTTGTTGTGCATGTATTTCATTAAATCAAACTGAGGATTAAGTTAAATTTGGTCAAAATGATCTAATCACATTTTCAGATTTCTGGCTTTTAAAGCTACATTTTGATACAAGGATCATCCTGAAATCATGAGTGGTTCCATAGGTATGGCTTGCTTTGTCTTCCTAATAAGGATAGCTCGTTGATATTTGGGTAAAACCCTATTTTTAGGTTATTCTAATGAGAAATATTTGACATCATTGTAAAGAGGAAAACTTAAATAGTATTTGGATATTAAGATTTACCAACTGAAATTAATACAACTTTGCACACATTTCTGCCTGAAATCCTGTTTTTGTTGCTACTGCTCAAAAAAGTACTTAAAAATCTTTAAATTAAATTTCAGACATTTTGTTTAAACAACCCATAGATAAGATATTTACTCATTATATTTAGACAAAATGCAATTTTTGCTAGTGTTTTAACCATTGCAATAGTAGCTTTGTACAGTATTTCTCCACATCCCACTTTGTGGTTTAAATCATTAGTTTGATGTGACAGGTCATTTAGTTCCTTGTTACCTCATGCATGTTGTTACCACATACTTTATTTCAGTTGTTTGGTTTTGTTATTCAAAACTTTTAATCGTTAACCTGCCATGAACTCTGACTAAAAATTAACACATGTGGCTACATCTGTCAGGGGGTACCTTTGTTTATTAGCACACTTTTTCTTTTTTTAATGAACAAAGTACACAGCTGTGAGTTATTAAACGCATCATGGTTTGGCCTGATGCATGCCTTTTTTCCTGTTAAAAAAACACCAAACTATTCCCCATGCATTACTGCATAGCCCCATGACAAAATTAGCCTTTTCTGGAAGCCAAGCATCTGGGCTTTGTGCATACACAGTGCTTCTATTTTTACTCAGCTTATTATGAGCCCGGGGTCTACACTGGTGTTGCTTTGTCAGAAATTAGGAGCAGAGAAGTTTGGGATGTGTGTATCTTCACTTCTGCATGTGGAAGAAAATTTGTTTGTGCTGTGTTATTACTCATCCCTAACTGAATATACATTGTCCTCTAAGTCATCAGGGTGTGCAGTATGCAGTAGTTGTGTGCCTGTGTGTAGGTGGGGGGTGTGCATGCATATTAAAAGCTGAAGTAATTCAAGCTGCTCTACACAGCTTTATTGTGCATTTTCTATTACACTGTATGTGTGTGTGAGTTTCACTGTGGTCTACTTGACCTCCTCTCCACCTCTTCCCTGATCCTCCTGCTTTCAACACCATCAGCATACTTCACACTGCTGCTGCCTGCTCACACACACACACACACACCAATAGTTTGACATTGAAGGGCTGGTTCCCTCTGCAGATAATATTACCCTCAGTGATCCAAGGATAGTTAGACCAACTGCCAGCATGACTGCTGTCTAACTAATCACCTGTAAATGGGAGCACAAGGCAAAGAAGAAAACATGCTTGGTGGATGGATGATGAAGATAGAGAATGATGGGTGGGAGGAAAACAAAGGGGCAAAGGAATAACTAAAATGAGATGGGTGAGATGATGTGAAAATCTTGATGGGAAAGGAGACATAAATGTGAATAATATTTTTAATATTACCAAATTATTTTGCTCTACAGTCCTTCACAGACGTGTTCAACACAGCAAAATACAGAGGAGAAATCTAACACCTTAAAAAATTTACACAAATGCTTTGAAGTTAGTTTAAATACAATGTTACAAAGTCTTTGATAACACAAAAACTGAGATCTTTTGATCCAAATAGACGGTGGTGGGCAGCACTAATCTAAAAATTAGTTGCACTAAACCTAAAGCACTAACTTTAATATTTAGGTTCCCTAATTCGAAAGCACTTACACACTTAAAATTTTAGCAAAAGCTTATTATAAAGCACTAAAATCCCAGCTAACCCATGGAACATTCCTCAGAGTCAACATGAGACAATATTTTCTGTGTGCAAAATATTTTTTACATTTCATCTAGCGTAGTGCTTCCCAAAGTTGGGGTTGGGATCTGGGTCACAAAACATCAAGTTAGGGTCCCCAGAGGATTTCCAGACATCAATTATAAAAAAGCTAATGGGATGTTTTTATCATTATTATTGCAATTTACATGATGTCTTCCATGTCAAAGGTGGGACCTCTGTTCTGCTCTGTTCTGGATATACAGTATATTTGGATTCCAATCACTGGATTCTACAGATTGGCTTGGTGGTTTCTGGGTGCTTCTACAAAAAAACCTTTGGTGGCTGTTCATTTCCTGGCTGCCTGACCAATATGAAGGATTGCCGTTCTATCAGCACTCAGACTTTTGCCTTGAGTGAGCTGGACTTGGTCTGAAAGTGGTTCTCCTGAGGGTCGTGGGCCGGCTGTGGTCCCTGGACTTTGCTGGCCAGATGGAATTGATCTTGGAGAAAACTGATAGTATGGCTCAGCGGAATTTGTTCACACTATTTGTCTGATTGGATTTGTCACATTGGATGTACCAGCGGACATTAAGGCAGATGGAAAATTGTTATTGTCTGCCTGGCTCAAAACATTCTCTTCTGTTCCCAAATAACTGATTACAGAATTTGGCTTTCCCCTACATGGCCTCAAACTGTGGATCTAAATCTTCCTGGAAGTATAAGTCGACTGAGGGTCTGCCCCTCACCTCCCCCCTCACACCCTTCTGTAATCTGGTTCCTGGAGCAAGCTGAGGGCCACAAAGCCGGCTCAGCCAAAAGTTCAGAATATTGATGGTAAACTGTTAAGACTCTTAGTTTGAGCTCTGAATAAATACTGAACACAGAAACTAGTTTAAAATATTTATTTAGCAAAAATGAGTCAATATTGAAGGTCTGGCAGGAGCCTGGTACTGGGTTGGATACTTCTGGACACAGAGAGAAGGTTTTAGTGGCAGAACAGGACTGGGTTTGTAATCTCAAAAGAAAAACAACCACTGACCTGGTGTTAGTTGTAGTGGTCCGGCGGTTCACAATATTAGTACCAGTTGGATTCGGTACTGGATCTAGATTTCACCGAAAAGATAGGCTGACTGTTTATTGGTTGAGCAAAGGCAGAGTTGGGGGACAGGCAGGGGTCAAATCCAGAAAGAGAGCTTTGTTTACCAGAACCAAGGGGCTGAGCTGAGTCCGAAAATCCGTGGGACAGGCGTGGGTCACAAACCAGGTGATCTAAGGTGCAGTGATGCCGGCAAGGAGAGAGTCGAGATGCGATAATCCAAAACAAAACCAAAAACTGGGGTCAAATCCAGGAGGACAGATGGCTGGATAAATCCGATAGGGGCTGAGGCAAGAATCAGGAGACCAAAGGACAGGCAGGGGATCAGTACCACAAGATGAGAGCAAGGCATGAGGAAAAGAAACGCTGGTAAGTAACAGTACAAGGCTGATGACAAACTGGCAGGGGAGTGAGGGTGAGAGCAGGAATATATACTGAGGGGAACAGGTGAGTGGAATAAGCTGATTGCATGGGGGGAGTGGTGGATCAGTAATTGGTACTGGCTGTGACAGGAGCAGAGTGGTGATTGAGAACTTGGCATGGGAAATAACTGTGGAAAGTAAAACAACAAAAACAGAGGCAGGACTGGGCAGACAGGGCAAAAATCACAACATAAACTGTTCATTCTGTGGGCCCACAGCTTGCTCAGAAAATCAGATCAGTGAGGGAGGAGGGAGGGGGTAGGGAGGGGGCAGAGCCTTGTCGACAAGATCCAGCCAGGAAGAATTTAGTCAACAGACCAAAGCCGTTGTCGGGGAGATCCAGATTCTGTAATCAGTTGTTTTGGGAACAAAAGGGACAGGCAGACGATAACAATTTTCCATCTGTCTTTAATGTCTGCTGGTGCATCTCAAGGGTGGCTAATCCAATCAGGCAAATGGTGTGGACAAATTCTGCTGAGCCGATCCATCAGCTTTCTCCAAGATGAATTCCATCTGGCCAGCAAAGTCCAGGGACCACAGCCGGCCCGCGACCCTCAATAGAACCGCTTGCAGACCGAGTCCCGTGTGCTCAAGGCAAAATGTCAGAGTGCTGATAGAATACGGCTGTCCATCCAGTTGGTCAGTCAGCCAGAAAGTGAAAAGCCACCGATGCTGTTTTGTAGAACACCAGGAAACCACCAAGCCAATCTGTAGAATTCAGCGATCGCAGTCCAGATGTAAATCCAGAACAGAGAAGAACAGAGGTCCCACCTTCGACGTGTCCTCCCATGGAAGAAGAAAAATAAACTTTGTTCAAAAAATTTACTAAGAGACCAGCTAACCAAATCCATGAAAATAAAAAATATCCATAATTTCAAGTTTCGGATGAAAAGTGTAGAGAAGGCTCCAAGCAGCAAAGCAGGGAAAGATAAGGAAGGGCAGGAGAGAAGGAAAAAAGTGTCTTACTCCTCCAAGAGCGGAAAGGAAAAAAACTTATCTTATCTTATCTTATCTTATCTTATCTTATCTTATCTTATCTTATCTTATTTTTATCTTATCTTATCTTATCTTATCTTATCTTATCTTATCTTATCTTATCTTATCTTATATAATATAATATAAACGTAAACTATGGGACATAACGTGCGTTGACTGGACTGAACATTGTATCAGTAACATAGATCTACACAGTCCAGCCTAGCAGTAGTAAAGATAATTTTACTATTGTACATCATATTTACAACTTCCTACACCACATTACGCCTGTTGCGTAATCAAAGTCTGATTCGGACCAAAAAAGTGAACCCTGATCCCCCATGTGTGAATGCCAAGTGGACCAGAGACAGCTCCAAAAGCAGGATGCAGACTATACCGCATGACATTCTGAGTAATAACAGTATTAAATTTATTAATACCATGTAAATACCTCGCTGGACGACTGTATAATATGGACATCATATCTGTAGAACTGGACATGCTCCTACTTGGTTTACATGGAGCTGCCTCAGTTATCTTGTGTACAAAACAATACTCTCTGTGGTTCTGCCACATTTTCTTAACATGACAATCTCATTGTTGAAGACTATTTGTTTAGCACATTTGCCAAAAACAAAACATAAACCCTATAACGACTAAAATATAATGTGACTATTGTTTGTCTACATTTTGTGAAGAAGGAAGTTGCGCTCCATGTCTTCTTCTTAGGTTTTCTTGTTGATTTCTTTAGTTGTTCTTTGTGCAGCGCCACCACAGGTGAGGGCAGGAACAGGTTGTTTACAGGGTTTAGTTTGGTTGAGAAAGTGCAGTGTGACTGCAAACTGCGCAAACAGAAAATGTAAATAAAGCTTACAGTTTTGGTACCCAATCGAACTGTCTCCCAGACTATCAGGTGTGAATACAACCTACTTTTTATGACCATCCATGAATGTTCTAGACAAGACTCAATGCACAGCAAGGCACCTGTGCAGCGCACGATAAGTCACACGATGTCCAATCCAGTAATACAGATCAATGGGCTGGGATGTCTTTCCACAACATGCTTTTCTGGGAGGTGTCCAAGGTGTTCTTTGGCCAGCCAAGAGACAAGATCTCCTCAATGTGTCTTGGGTCTTCCCTGGGGACTCATGCCTGGACATGCCCAGAACACCTCACTATGGAGACATCAAGGTAGCCTGGCCCTTGCCTTCCTATGCAGTTCTGCTCTATTCTAGTTTTGCTTCAATGCTCCGTCTGGGATTTCTCCCATAGACAAGGATTTCTTCGGGAGAATTTTTGTCTGGGCCAATCATTGAACAGAACGTCGATTTTATGTGCAGTGTCTGCTTGTAGTTTATTTTACCTGGGCCAATCAGCAAAAACAAGGTGTCGTTTTGAATGACATCGATTTTCTGTGCAGTGTCTGCTAGTTAGTTTAGCTATGGCAATGGAGGAAGTGAATGAAGCCAGTACATGTTGATAAGGCTTCCAAATTAAATTAATTTGTCTGACAAAGCCTGCAGCATCATTTACAGCCATCTCATTCACCTCGGTACTTCTCTCCTCTCAGTAGGGTTGTTTACAGTGCATGCGATTTCTGGTTAGCTTCTTAGCTTAGCCTCCTTCACAGTGACATATGTCACAGCCAACCGATCCAATCATTTTAAACTTCAGTAAAGGCCATGCCTCCAGCAAGAATCGCTTCTTTATAGCCGCAAGTCCATCATCATCAGCAGCTTCATTGTCATTCACACACAACATCAAAGATGCAATGCAGAACGGAATTTGCAGTTTAGAACATCTTTTTAGAGAAAGACACAAATAAACATGGGGGAACGAATGAACAGGTCTTGCGCATTGGGTCACGCTACCTTTTGCAGCTTGGGAAACAAAGAAAACAATAGGAGAGGTGATCCTATGTTTATTCATAAACACAGAATGATATGCTCAAATAAATCACTCGCTCAGTGCAAGGCAGCTGGGGGTAGGGAATCACACATGGGACGGGGTGGGATGCAGCAGAGCTGGTGACGTTTCAGGTTAATACTCTGTGCTGGAACCAATCAAAGGCCTCCATAGTCCAAAACCAGTTCTTATCAACCCAAGTAGAGTTAAATTCTCTGTCACCAGCACTGCGGCTTTCGGACTGGTCCACCCACAGATGATACAGGGGAGGGAATGGGAATCAAGCCTTTGCTCTCATGACATCCAGGGAAGTTTTGATAACTGCCAAGCGCCAAGGTCAGCAGCTGCAGGGATCTGAAAGATAATTGTTTTGGGACAAGCAGCCTTGAATTTCTTGCTGCTTAAAAGTCTGTAACTGCATCTCTGCAATGGTGGAAAAAAATGTAAAATGGTCCGAATTTTATCAACTCCTCGCCTCTCTTTCCGTCTGAAACTTTACCCAGGTGTAATCCTACTCCTCACGGGCATGCTACTGAACTGCGATTCTCGTCAGAATCACGTCCAGTTTGTGACTTATGTACCCCAGCATGTGAGTCTGTGCTTTTCCAGTACAGGAGATTCCATCCAAGGTTCCTAACAGTTTTGCAGGCCCAAACTGCTGCCAGGATCACTTTCATGTTCCGATAAGTCAGGACTCCTCCACAGCTGATCAGCAGGAATCCCCTTATCATAAATCCAAATATGTACAAATCTTCCATATCTTCAATGGAAAGCAGAGCCAAACAGATCAGGTTCCAACCCCAAGAACCAGAAACCTGACCAGCTGCCACCATTCCACTTGGACAGCTGAGCTCCCCTCACTCCAATCTCAATGTGGAAAAAAAAATAGTGTTGATTGTGTTCAGAGACAGTTGACCAAATCCATCCAAATCCAGACCCTTGTATGAAGCTAATTTAAGGACAAGGGTCTGGTTTTTGCCAGGCTACATCAAGGTGAAATCCTTACAAGATGTCCAAACCACTTAAACTGGATCCTTTTTTGTTTTAAAGAGGGGATACACCACCCCACCCACATAACAAAATTTGTCTGGCCGAGTTCTTGTCCACACAGTGCACCAACACTTGTCTTGGGTTGCCACAGTGAGCAAACTCATATGAAAGTTTGGCAATATGCTGGATGCCCTTCGTGATGCAACTGCAGACCACCGAGCTCAAACAGTGGAGCAGGGAGCTACCATATACTTGAGGGAGTATGGAGAATTAAGGACCTTGCTCATGGGTCACCTTCTCTAATCTCTCTGCTACCACCCACAATTGAACTTTATTTTTTAAAAGGAATACAAACATCTGAAATACAAATGAGCATATTTTTAAAACCCCAGTAGTTGGAAATTAAACCTTTCTGTCCTTCTCTGATTGGCTTTGGCAAACTTTGAAGTTGAAACATTGTGTTCATATTTTTCTATTCAATAAAATGATGACTCGCATTCTTCTTTATCCTTAGAGGTTTTTTTTTTTTATTTGACACATATATTAACCCGGATTCAAGGATGAGCTGATCAGAAATATACTATGGTAAAAGGTCACGACTGTGATGGCACCATGAAACATATTTTGCTGGAGAGTTTATAGCCCAGTCTTTGAAGAAAAATACTCAAACCTTTCATGGAATATAATGAAGAGGGTCTACGTTTTTAATAGCCAAACTGTCAAATGTCAAGTTCAGTAAAACTAAAAAATATATATACAGTATATAAATGAAACACGAGCAGGTGTACAACTGCAAGCCTTGGATTCTAGATTTTAACATAATTTGCCACGTCTGTCTCAAGTTAAAGAGATTGGTGTATGATGTGAGGTGGGCCTTGTTTTATGGGAATGGATGGGATGGGCACAGGGGTCCTATTAACCTGCCATTTCACAGTCCACAAAGTGTAATAATCTAGGAGCAACACACACACACACACACACACACACACACATTATCTCCTCTTTACACACTTTGAAAAGTGAAGGATGTGATTGCTTTAACTTATTTTGTAATTATACCCTCCTGTTGTCTTCGGGTCAAAATGACCCGCCACTGTGTTAAAACCCCCCAAAAAATCCCCTAAATGTTATTTTTTTAACTTGAGATTTTAAGACTTTGCCTAGATTGGCCAAAACAATAGAAAAAGTTAAATGTTGCTTTTATTCACATTTCCATGTAAGCTGTACAAAAAAAAAAAAAACATACTAAGATGGTCTTCGGGTCAAAATGACCCGCCACTGTGTTAAAACCCCCCAAAAAATCCCCTAAATGTTATTTTTTTAACTTGAGATTTTAAGACTTTGCCTAGATTGGCCAAAACAATAGAAAAAGTTAAATGTTGCTTTTATTCACATTTCCATGTAA
>NW_013952551.1:409818-417065 GCF_001266775.1 Austrofundulus limnaeus
CACACACACACACACACACACACACACACACACACACACACACACACACACACACACACACCTTTCTCTCTCACACACATTCACATGTGGTTGTTGCCTTTGGACTTTGTCATTGTTTTTCATTGTATGTGATTTAGGTCAATGAAGAACACACTGTAAAAAATGAAATGTTGGATTTACTTAACCATGTTATGTTACCTGGTTCCACTTAACTGAGCTGAGTAAATTCAAAGCAATATGCCAGTTTTTTTAGCCAAAGAACACGAGTATGTTGCTTTGAATTAAATCAACTCAGTTAAGTGGAACCAGGTAACATAACATGGTTAAGTAAATCCAACATTTCATTTTTAGAGTGCAGGTATCTGCTATCTTCCAAAACATAATTGCCAGTATCAAAGTATGGAACTGCACAATGCTGTCTTTTTAGGTTCACACATGAGTAGAAGGTTCATTATTTGTCTCGCATTTAACATATGCTTGCACAGTGGGGGGGTGGGGTGGGGGTCAACTATCCTTCTTCAGAACAAATCAATTTTAAACATGAATCATTTAAAATAATTTAAAAATCCTTAGTTGACCTGGTTTTTAGTAATTAAAGCAGTCATTTATGACTGCTGGGTGAAAACAAAAGCAAAAATTATTGAGACTTTATTCAAGACAGAAACGTGAATGTAAGAAATATGTAGAAAGGACGAGAAAGAAGAAAAAACAGTGGTCATACAAGAACAGAAGCCATTTCTATTCTTACAGACAGTGCACTTAACAATGGGGTAAATATTATCCAATATTTGTTCAACTTTCTCCGTTCCCCATTTTGATTTGAAATGTATATAAAATGAAAAAAATAAATAATCCAGTCTTTTGAATTAATTCACATACTTTGGTAAATGAAGAGTTAAACCTGCTGCTGTGGATCATGAGCTTGGATAAGAAATTGATTGATATATGCTGCTTTTTAGTTTTTTGGTTGATAATAAGAACAATCTGCCCTATTTTCCTTTTATTTGGAATTTTTATGTGCTATAAGTATCTCACCTATGAGCATCTTACCTTTGAGAGAAAGAGACTGTATTTTAAAGAAAGCAGCTTGGAGGAGAAGCAGTGGAAAAAGTGTGAGACAGGCAGAAAAGAGCGATTTGGAGTACAGAGAGAAATGAGATGAAATGTGACGTTTGAGGTTTTTCTGGCGTCCTCCACACTGTAGATTTCACTTTGCAAATTTTAACATACTGGGATGATTTACAAATCTAACATCCACTTTTCCAAGGACCGAACGCAGAAGATAATACAGATCCTGTTAAAACAAAGCATAAATCCGGTCTTGTAAGGCTCAAATAGGAACAATGAAATTGTCCTTTTCTTACTATTTTCAAATGAACACTTGGGAGTAATATTGTTTTAATTAGCTTGTGTTAGATGTGTGCCAAAAAGAGCTGATGTAAAAAACTGAAGAACCAACTCAAGTTATAACTAAACATCCTCCACTCCTCCATGCTCTACCTGGTGTGAAATGCAGCCTGTGAATTTTTGTTGAATTTTAACATTGTCTCTCACTCTGATCGTACATAATCTAACCTTTTATGACCTTTCAGTGTAGGCAATAAATCAGATAAAGCCCAGATATAGAGGTGCATGATGCACACTGGAAAGGTGCTTTAGAAGAAGAAGGATCCCAGGTTCAATCGTGGCTGTGCCATTCAAGAAAACAGTTTGTTATATTCCTTGTACTCCCACTCTGTTTGCATGGGGTTTCACAAAATGGTAATATTCTGCACTTCCTAATTAGCATATTAGGTTTATCCATTGTAGACTTTATGTTGTTTTGAAAAGGAAATGCTTGTTACAATGTTTAAGTTTGTTTAAAGCATATCAGAAATGTGCTTCAATGTTCTTTGAAAGTTTGAGACAAGAAAGAACATTGGACCTCATGCAAGAACCATTCGTATGCACAGATTTGTTCTTAAGTTGTGCGTACGAGTGATTTAGGAGAATTTGTGGCATTCACCAATGTTTTCGTATTCTAAGATTTTCTTCAGATACGAACAAAATTCTCGAGTGGTCCAGACCTGTCGTATATTTTACGAGCAGTCAGTCTGCTGTTTTTCAGACGGGTTTTCTTCACTAAAAACTTTATATTTCATTATTTAGAAAATATTTTGAGTTGAAAATAAATCATATGTTGACAATAGTTTATTCTCTTTGAACTGGAATTAGATTTTATTGACACGAATTAATTAGATTAAGTTAAACTGTCTTTTAATGCTGTTGTATAACAATACAATGTTAATATGAAGATCTCAAACTAAAAAACGACAAATTATGCATTAATTGAAGTTTGGAGACGTTTTAAAATGTGTCTTTTCAGAACCGCATCTGTCACTTGCTACAGCCGGGAGTGGGGAGACAGCCAGGCGGGATGGGGGGTGGGGGGGTAGCGGTGCGCAACCACCCTTCTTCTGAATAAATATAAACACAGTAATAGAGGTGTTTACACTTAAATTAAAAATATTTGACCAAAGAAAAACTGGAGCTGGACTAGAGAGAGATGAATAGGATTTAGATTTTTATTTCTGTGACTGTAACGACCCACAGGAGACACGGCATTAACAGCACATTTCATTCCTTTAAGCAGCTCCTTTTAATTCCACATGACGCTGCTAAAGAGAAAAGATTTTCTTTTCTCCATCTCGGAGAGCAGAACTTCAATCTCCAAACTCGTAAAGTTTTTTTTTAACTTTGCAATGTAATTCATGAATGGACACTTCCTGGTATGTGGGACAGGAAACGTATATCCTTATATGGTGTTTTTGGGGTGGTAATTATGTAAATAACCTCTCCTCGTGCACAAGCAGCTGGATACGAACAGGTGGAATTTACGCAGCTCATTTACACACTTTTCATGAAGACAGAAGAGTTTGTTGAATCTGAAAAATTTAGGATAAGAATACGAACATGTTCTTGCACGAGGCCCAATGAACCAACTGCGAAGGTGTAGTGCTTTCTACTGATGTACAGTTGGAGTGACATGATTTATCAGAATATAATATTATATCATTAAAGAAAATCTGAATAAAAAAAATGCACATACTTATTTCCTGAGCTAATATAACTGGATGGTTGCACTTACTTTATGCCAAAGTTCTCCACTAGGGGCATGGGTGCTTGATGCTTCTGCACAGTATCTCAGCTGTGCTCTTCTGAACTGAGATCTTTGAGGGGATCTGCTGGAGCCACTCTCCTAATTTAGGGATCACAGCCCCGACTGCTTTAGTGACCACACAGAGGCCAGCTTCTCAATTTCCTCTTTCAGACCTTGATATCTGTCAAGGTTCTTGTCCCCTTTCTTCTTGGTGTCATGATGAGTTTGGATCATTTCATATATCTCCACAGTCTTCTTCTGTAGTTTGTTGACCACCTCAATGTTTAGTTGGTTGGTCTTCACCTGTTTGTGAATCTGCATTTGGAAGTCCTTCTGCTAGCACTGTCATTCTCCACCACTCATGATGAATCCTCCCTAATGGGACCTCAGTCCAATATTCTGCACAGATGATCCTGCACTGCAGGCATTCTGCACAAGCTTTGGCTGCCTGGATCCTATACTTCACCATTACGGACTCAGGAACATATTTTCACAGCCTGCGTCAGTCCAGCCTGGTATGACAGACCCTGGCCTGAATCACACTTGTGCTGTTCTTATGCTGCCATGATTAATACCACTGTTCTGTTCTCCAGTACAGATTAGTATATCCTTACTATATGCTTCAATTTACAAAAATGATTGATCAAAGTGCAACTGGAGGCTGTTTTTCAGTACTTTTTTTCGCAACATCTGTCATTGTTTAACTTGATACTCCTGAGGTGGTGCTATTGTCAAACATTTTGTGGCAACAGTTGTCACAGCGACGCAGCACTGCTGGACCACACACACATCAACAGACACATCCACATAGCTACATGACAAGGTCAGTGGCTCAGTGGTGTTCACCATCCTGCTAGCTGTCACATCACACTCAGAGTTTGTAGAGGACATGCTGTTTGTTAGTGCTGAATACTTCCTGCTTGTCATTTCATGGCTGGGACAAACATTTTGAAATCAGCAAACAAGTTCTTGCTGCTTTAGAAGTAGACAAGTATAAAATATTAAGTAGAAGACACTTGAGATTTATTTTTCCCCCCAATCCTTGATGTTTACCAGTGGATTTTAACTCCCAATTTCAAGTAGAACTGGTTGGTCAGCCCTGGTTGGCTTGATTGGCAGAATAAGAATTCTGTGTGCTGATCCGCAGGGAGAAGTGGGCTTCAGCCTGTTAAATTAGCCTGGGTGAAAAAGCACTCCTCAGAATTACAAAATTCTGAAAATGAAGCTACATTGATATTTTTTAGGAAGAGTGATATGCTGCTTAACTTTCACTTTAATACGAGTTTAGAGTGGAAATGGGGAAACCAGTATGATAGGATCATTTTCTTCAAAGCTAAAGACTGATGATAAGAAACTACAAAGCTACTAACAATCGTCTGGCTTATGGTTATGTTGCCTTTATGACTCAACATCCATTCACACACACACTAATGTGCAGTTACTGCTCACACACGATATCAGAAAGACAATAACAAATGGTAACTAACATTATTGCACACAGCCGAGCACAGGCTCACTTTCTCTCTAATTGTCTTTGAGATGACTCTGTCACTTTATGCTCAAATCTCGGGCAGGTTGAATGATTATGGGCCTGGAAATCATCACTTTTGAAAAGGGACACACTTGAGTGCGTTTACTCGGGCGTGTTTAGCAGAGATGCCCTTGCACATCCACATCCACACACAAAGCTGCTCTCAAAACATGCAATTGCTCAAACACAGGGAAAAATGCTTTGCAGACACAATACGGATTTATGCTATTTATACCTGAAGGAATGCTGATTGTTAATTGTGGAGTGATTCTAAAGAGAAATCAGGTTTTTTTTTGTCCTCAGGTGAAGTCACCTTGGCACAGAAGGAAGGAGATATTCAAGTTATTCAGTACAGCTGATTTTGAATTTAGCTTTTATTTTCTGAGATTAATTTATCTTCTGGTTGGTTAAGTGTTGTAAACGACATTTTTGAGAAAAAATCATGCTTTGAGTTAGAGATCAACCTAAGCAAGGTTGATTGACATCACAAGTGAAATAAAATGGACAAAAATTTGAAGTAGTTAGCTTAGTATTATACAAAAATTGCCTTTAATTTCCCTTGCATAAAACCAAATGAAATGCAACTTAGCGTAACGGAACTTTAACAAATTAAATTTACACTGAAATTGACTCGTGAAAACCATGCTGTGGTCCATATTTTCCTTTAAAACCAGCAAAACAACACTTAATTTAGGAAGAACAACTGTGCATGTCTTAAACTGTCGTAAACCAGGAATTTAACATCATCTGAACAGAAACGAAGCTTTCAACCAATTGTTTGGTCAAACAGGTAAAGTTGGACTTTCTGCTCCTACAAAAAAGAATGACAGAAGTATGATGATTATACAATGTTTCAGAATAAGAAACTTGGGGAAAAAAAGGAGGAAATCAATGTTGAAAATCTATTTTAAGAGAAAATATAGGGTTGGGTTGAAGGGGGAGAGTGTAATAAACAACAGGGGAAGAAGTGGTGCTTTATGGAACAATGGAGACAGCACAGAAGTGATGATCAGCATTAGCTACAAGTCATTCTGTGTTTGTGTGGTTTAATAATCATGTAAGACCAGAGTGATATTACCATATTTGTCCATATAATAGGCACTTATACAGTATATAAATCAGTGTGTTTCAGTGTGGGTGTATGTGCTGACTTTTGCACTTTAATATAGAATATCGACATATATGCACAGAAACTCACAGACACCTGTCCTGATTAATGTTATTATCTGCAGCTATTTTCTACTCCCATAATCATCTTCTCTTCCTTTCTTCTCTTATTTCATGACTGAGAAACATATTTTCACAGATTTTCCTATTATTTGTTTTATTTAATACTGATAATAATTCTTTGTTTACCTCAAAAATATGCAAAAGTATATGATATATTTTCACTTGAGGTTATTCTAATAATATTGCAAACTTTATAAAGTTAGCTGGAAAGTTTTCACTTTTCCTTCTTCTTCATTCTACTATTTTTGGTCCATTTATTGTTTTAGTTTCAATGCATTTTTAAACAGTGGGCGATATAAAAGTGCAAATGATTCACTGTACAAATTATTAACCTTCTAATAAGAATAGTATTCATTTGCCAATTCAAAAACTCCAAGAAAATAGAGAAATGTTGTGTAAGTGTGAGAAATGTAGAATTCAAAGTATACTTGATATGCATTTAGTCAGTCTTTTCAAAAAATGGCTTCTAATTATTTTAGGAAATAACTTTTAGATTCCTACAATTAAGTCATGAGGTTGTGGCATTTGAGTGCCATTAAAATCAGCTTTCGTATTTGACTGAACATTTTATATAAATTATAGAGTAATTTGTTTGAAGTACGATTTGAATACATTCTCTCTTCTGTCAAGGATAAATTCTTTTATTTGATTTTTTTTTGGATCAGTTCATTTCATGTGCATTGCATTTTCTCTTGACATGTATTCAGTCAGCTAATACCAATTTTCCAAAAGTTCTCAAGCAGTTACTGGCTGCACATTATTTTGTTCAAAGCTGAAACTCTACATAAAAATAATGGCTCAAAGATTTCCTTGACACTTGGCTGAGATTTAACCCTAAGAAAAAAAATAATGATACGAGATAGAATCCATCTCCCCAAGGCTGAAACACCAGGGACCTCATGTATCAACGGTGCGTACGCACAAAAACCTTGCGTACGCCATTTTCCACGCAAAACTCCGGATGCATCAAAACTGAAATGAACGTAGAAAAGTGCGCAGCCCCGCGCGAACTCCAGGGCTGGCGTACGCCCGTTTCTGTGGCTTTGGTTCCATTGGCGACACTTAGAGGTGATTCTGAGAATGATGTGAAAATGATTATTGTTCACACCCATGATTAACAGTTATTACATCCACATGATTAACAATTATTACATCCACATGGACGCAGTTAGATAAAGGACATGTGTAGGGGTCACCCTGGTGAAAAAAAAACTTTTCTATTGTTTTTTTCTTTGTCTTTGACTTTATTTTTTTTTTACACTTATAAGAAGAAAATCATTTTAAAGTGTTTTTATTTTCTTTAAGTGAATAGGACAAAGTCCTATATATATGTTATCTCATTTAATC
>NW_013952551.1:417671-426113 GCF_001266775.1 Austrofundulus limnaeus
CCCCCCTTTATTTGTTTATGCACCTCGTGCACTGGCATGGATAGAGGCCCACTGACATCGAGATTGTACAGGGCCCAGAATTTGGTGCTACACCCCTGTTTATATGACATACACCCAGCCCCTCGGCCACTTAGGTAGTTTACAAAATTTATGCAGGGAAAAAGAATGAAATAAAAAAAACTTGGTGGACTGATTTGGCATGATGTCCTGAGATGTTGCAGCTGATAGGACTCATAAAACAGAACAGGGGGATGTTAGATGCCCTGACACCCCTAGATAAATGAGTGAAGGAAAATATGATGTATATATATATAGGGGCTGTGAAATTAATCGAGTTAACTCTGATATATATATCGTTACCGTTGAATCATCACATTATTTTGGTGGAGTACTGTATGTGCGCCTGAATGATCCTAGGAGCTCTGCTGTCAGAGGCATTTTTATTGCCCCTGGTAGGGTCTCCCATTGGTCCTTGGTGACAGGACAGACAAAGAACTATTCAACAGACTTAAATGCCCAGAGGTGAGTAACCTGGAGCCATGCCTGAGGGAGGGGCTTGTCGGCAAGCACCTCATGGCTAGTTCACTACCCATGGGGCCCGGTCGAGCTCAGCCTGAATGAGCTACATGGGTTTGCCTACCTACCCGTGGGCTTACTACCTGTAGGAGGGTCCATAAGAGTCGGGTGCATGATTCCATGGGTTGTAACCAAAGGCGGATACCTTGGTAGTCTAACCCTGGCTTACTAAATCTGGCTCTTGAGACATGGAACATCACTTCTCTGGTGGGGAAGGAGCCTGAAATTGTGCGTGCGTTTGAGAGGTACCAGCTAGATATGATTGGGCCTTAACTCACCTCGACACACAACATGGGCTCCAGAACCAATCACCTTGAGAGGGACTGGACATTATTCTACTCTGGAGTTGTCCATGGCGAGAGGCACCGAGCTAGTGTGGGTCTACTTGGTGCTTGTGCGTTGGAGTTTACCTGTAATAATGACTGTAATAATCAATGACCTTTTTATTCCTTTATTTAACCAGGTAAAACTCCATTGAGATTGAGATCTCATTTGCAAGAGGGACCTGTAATATATTTTTTCTTGTGGCTATGCATTATTATGTCATTGCCCCACATTTCTTTTCATCCATTGTCACTGGACAGGCTCTGTACAGCTGAATGACATTTATCATTACTACTCATTGCATAATCACACCTCACAATTGCCAAAATCTTTTGGTTTTGGTGTCTAATAGTTTTAGCTGTGCCTTAAATGTACAGAGAGGTTGTCCTATACCCAAAGTCAACTGTAAACTAGTTCCAGAAGAAAACGTCTTCTGAAGCCCAATCTACTACTAGCCTCAACTCTGAGGCTTGACAATCAGGTTGGAGCTGAATATTAAAGGAATGCAAATTATACCGTTGCCATGATGCAACGTTGTTTAATCACTCTTCAGTACAAAACCACTGATATGGGTACAAACTTCAATGCTGCAGAAAATACCCTGAATCTTTCCTGAAGGAAACTTGATCTGCAGTAACATATGCTGCTTCAAATTCTGCATCTATCTTTGAACATTGATTGTATCCTCACAGCTGTGGAAAATATTCCTACTAGGTGATTTTATGCACATCTATACCAACACAGATGCTGATTTGATGTTTTTCTGATAGCAAACTGTATGGTGCTCCACATCTTTCATCTGGAAGATGCAAGGGTTATAAATAAATTAAAAACATAACAGATGCTATAGTTATAAATAATAAAACAGAAAAATCAATCAATAAATCAGAATAATTATTTAATTGGGGCTACTTGACTGTCAAATGTGCTATACAAATAAAGTTACTTAATAGATCACAAGATCGTTTTTAATTCCCTTTCTGTCTATCAGATTCCGCTTGTGGTTGAAAACTGTGTTCATTAAAATGTGATTTTGTAGTTCATGAATGCATGAAGTGAAATTCAAAACAAAGAGATTTCTCCAAAAAGCAGGTTTTAATGAAGCAATGTGTCAGTTGCATAACAAGTCATCAGTCCTATCACTGCTATCAAAAAATAAACAATTACTTATTTTTGCTTTAATGTGTTATTTTATATTTGTTTAGCAGGGTTTTTGGAAATGTATCATTTGCATCAAATTCAAAATTAACCTGTTACGATTTCATTTCAACTTTATGCATTAAATTATTTCTAAAATTAATACAAACATTAGAGCGCACTTAATATTATTTCTGTAATGACTCAACTTTTTAGAAATCGTAGATCAGTGTCAATTTGTTTAAGTTTACTAAGTCTTTCTGATAAGAATGCCGATATGTCTCAGGTCATTAACTGTTCTTGAGCAATCAGCAAGAACCAGCCGTTCAAAATAACAAATGTTTACACAGTTGGAACAGGCTGTGTTACCCAAAGGATGCCAAGCCTCACCGTTAAACTCAGCAACGACTGTGTTATTGATCCCACAGGGGTATCCGGAACAGAAAACAGGAAGCGATTAATGAGATGTGAAAAACACATGATTGGAAGGCACGAGATGCCATCAAGTGTGAAAAAAAAGAAAAGAAAGGAAGCTGTGATAGCAGAAGGAGACCACAAAATAATCAGCAACAGCAGCATGTGGCAGCAAATGCAACTAGTATCACACAGTAACAATCACTGACATGAAGGATCAGACAGGTGAATGGCAAACCCCCCTGATGGATGACATCATTTTTTATTATTAGTGCTGATAACAATAGAAAGCTCAGTTGGTGGAGTCCCAGCTATGTGGACATATAAGTGGAAATATGTAAAATCAACGTTTTTTTATTTTTTTCATCATGTTATAACGTTATCCCCTCATCAAAACATACTTGCTTTGTCTCCTTCATGCATGTTTGAGACACCCTGTAATGTCCTGAGGCAGCCAGGCAGGAGAACAAAAACAGCTCGGTGGCCCTAGAACCACCTTTTGGGTGCAGCTCCGCCTCTGGGCTGCGTCTCAAAGCCGAGCTTCCTCATCACAGAGCACACCTCTGCCATGAGGCCTGCAGGCTATTGGCAGCAACAACTAGCAAACAAACAACTGGTGAAACCACATCTGCTGAGCTCGTAATGCTTCAGTCCAGTCCTTTTTGGATTGATGCCAAGGATCATGACATTGTTCGATTTGATTTCATTTTTGGAAGTGACTCTCGGACAAAGAAAAATAAACTATTTATATACAGTATTTGTGCGAGCCGCTATACGAACGATAGCTTTCCAATCAAAAGGGAATTTAACAGTGGACAAACAACAATATTATCACTAAAAGATGATGCAATTCCAACACTCAGAAGTACACTGTTGTCATCTTCCCAGGTAAGCTGAAAAACAACTCAAGTTTTGTTTGGTTGTTTGGTCTATCTTTGATCTGCGGTTATATTTCTCAACCTATATTGCAATCTGTGTTTTTTAGTTGGCTTACACCCCCTTTTAATAATAAATAAAATAGCTTAACATTGATGTGGGTGTATGTGAAGACGACTGTGTGAGATATCTTACCAAACTAAAACGTCTGTTTAATCAGAAAACGTACTTCCCTGGTCTGACGTGGGATCGTTGAAGCAAGGTTCAATTGCGTCATGAGTTGATATTTTCCAAAACCAATATTGTATAATACCGTTGTTTTTTTATTATTTTTATTACAACAAAATAGGCTACAACCTTACAGGTTGCAAACGGCATGAAGCTGTTGTGATGACTTGGAGAAATTGGCGTGATGGAATCGGTAGGAGGCTTTTAAAGAGTCAGTGAACAATTTCAAGGCATTTAGAAATGGCTATGAAGCATTTTCATAACAACTGAAAGTGACGTAGTTACTTGTTTAGAAATGAACTACGTATATGGCTGAAAAACACATAATATTAGCCCTTTAATGTTCAAACAATTAATTTTATTTATTTATTTATTTTTGCAAATGTTCACTTACTTTTACTTTGATTCCTGCAACACTTTCCACTTACCATCAAGGATGATACTGAAACCCTGCATTTTTTTTCAGAATTGGTTCTTAATGAATTTTGACAATATCAATAAGCTCCAGCATGAACAGTGTCATTAACAGTACCAGAGTAGTGACATGACAAGCATGGGCACAGTGCATGCTGTGTTGTTTAGATTTAAGGAGCTCTCTTTTCCTTACTCACTTCTTGCAGCCTGCTTCCCCTGTGCTGTTCAACACAGAGGGGAGGGGCTGACATCAACACAGGATTCCAGTGCTGATGGTACCAGCATGAATTGAAAAAGACATAACGTCACATTCAGCTCGGTGTTTACAGAAATAACCCATGGATGCTACTTGTTAGCATGTCGATTCTGATGGTGGGCCCGATGGATAGCCATTCATCAGAGCTAAACAACCAAATAAATCTGAAGCTCTTATAATTTTTAAGTTATAAGTGTTTTTGTTTGTCTAGACATACTCTTTTCAGGTGGAGTTCTCTCCTCAAATATGGGGTCTATGGTCAAACTGTTGGCTGGCACAATGTAGCTCAGATACATCTACATTTCTACCAAATTTCACACTGATTGGTGCAGCCATTTCTGCTCTATGGTTGACCAAAAAATCTCATACGAAAACAAAATCACCACCACTGTAACAAACTCTCTAGAAGCCAGGGTCTGTCCCTGGCTGCTCTAAAGGAAAACAAATGCATAAAGATTAATCACCCACTTAAAGTAACGTGTACATCTGACTTACTGTTCTCTCCCCTGGAGGCAGTAACTTTTATATCAGACATACTCAACTTTGTTTGCATTACAGAGTGGGGGACACTGATAGAGACTGACTCCCTCTTTTTCTCTTTTCTGGCTGCACAAAGTGTAAAATACAAAACTATATTTTAAATGCAGTTAATTAGTCACAAAATTTCCTTCAGCCTGTTGCAGAATTATATCGTTTTTTAATGCAGTGCCGCCTGAGGGATAAAAGATTACGGACATTCAATGATGATTTTTGGCCTTGCTGCTTACTTGCAAAGATTTGCCCAGATTGTCTTAAACTTTTGATGATATTATGGACTGTAGATGATGACATTTCTAAATTCCTTGAAAGTTATGTTGAAACATTCTTAAACTGTTGGATTATTCACTCATGCAGTTGGACATAAAGTGGAAAACTTCACCCCATTCTTGATTATGAACGACTGAGCCATTCGGCGCTGCACCCTTTATGCATAATCGTTTTGAACATTCCGCAACTTTTCTAGTTTTTTTTCTTTGCTCTTGTCCCAGCTATTTTGGAATGTGTTGCGTCAAATTCAAAATGAGCGAATATTTGCAAAGAAGTTTGTCCATTTCAACATTAAATATCTTGTCTTGTCCAAATCATAGTGTTTTTTTTATTTGCACAACATCCCAACTTCATTGGAATTGGGGTTGTAAGCACATCCAGAAAAATCTATATTTTTGAGAACATGTAAATTATGAAAACAGGAAGTGTGCTACCTTTTACCATCTGACAGCAGGTTAAGAATTACAGTAATTTTGTTTTTACTTTTCTGGAGGCTGAAGCAAAGCTGAAGTAATTAGAATTTATTTAAAAAGTTTTTATCTTATTTAATACATTAACAAAAAAGATGCAGACACATTTTTAGCAAGCCTGGGTATTTTGGTTACTTTTCATAATAAAGTTGAAGCTTTTCTGGGCAACTAGTGTATCAGTCATAAAGGATTTTACACACACAGACTTCATTATAGACACTCATCAGGGGGGTTTCAACAAATATGAACCAGACATCATTTACACTATAGACAAAATAAATGAATCAAAGTGCTAAATTACATTTACATGTTGACCTGCGTCTTCTCCTAAGTGGGCAGGCCTGCGTGTCCATTTTTAGCCTCTCCTTAAATCCTGTGGAGAAACTTGTTCTTAGCAACAGTTTCTATGCCTACAGGGCTGCCAAAAATTCATCAAAGTCCTGCAGACTCACTGCTTATGCAGAAGCTGCAGAAAAAGCAGTACAGAGATCAAACTGGAGAGGGAGCAGTCCAAAGTCAATGACATGTCTACCTGAATCAATGAGTTAGATGAAAGAAAACGTTTCATCCCCATTGGAAGAAGAAACAGAAATAAAAATGTTTTGAACACCCACTAAGCCCAGATACTTCAGAGCTGGATTTAGATCAGAATCTGGGTTCTGTCTACCTGTTTGCATCATGTAAGTGTGTCCTTTGTGGCTAAATTATGACTTAGTTATTTAGCTTGCTTGGACGCGTTTATATGTGTGTGCTACGAGTCACTGGGGTGGAGAGTGGGGGCTGGGATGCACCATATGCCAGACCATATGGGTCTGCAGGGGCTCTGCTGTGTCTGCCTGGGGGAAAGTAAACATGTCTGAAACACACGCTCACAAAAACACAAGTTTACAGTGAACCATGTTGCTTCTGTTGATGACATCGTTTGATAAATTCTCCCTCCACTCAGAGAGGTCGAGAGGGGAGAAATGGCCGGAGGCTAACGATGTACTGTCTTGCAATTACAAGTACGCTTTGCAACTGAGTGCAACACAGACACACAATGAAAACACTCATCACACATGAACACACACAGTTGTGCACAATAACAATAATTTCACACAATAATTTGCAAATCATATTAAGTCAAAATGAAACAAGTAGCAGCAGCAAGGTCAAGATTAAATCAAGAAAAACACTATCTAATTAGCATTAAATAGCACAGAGTTATTCAAGGATGCCATTTAAAATATGTTATAGTTCCTTTTTCTGCACATTAGTTTAACACAGCCTCTCCTATGTTCCGACTGATTCCAGTTCTTTATAAAACATGAGCATGTGTTTCAAACGATAATAGCTGTAAGAGAAGCTTTGTTTCCTGACAAATAAGAGAAAACTGGAATAAAACAGGAAGTGGTAAAACGCTAACAAACGGTTCATTTTTGTACTCATATTCAACAGAGATTATTTAATTTAAGCATTTATAAAGATAATCACCTGATAGACACATGTGGGGTCCTTATCTAGTTTATTTTTAAAGGGGTCATATCATGCAAAATCCACTTTTTAGCCCTGAAATACATTTTATTGTATACTTGGAGTTCAAAAAAATATTTAAAAAATTAAGTCTCTGCTGGTGCTGCATAGATATTTTTTAGTTGTTTCAGTTTTCTGCATTAACCTATTACTTTATTTGAACCCTTACTTCATAGTATTTGCTATAGAATTGCTAAACAAGGTCATGGTCATCCAGCAACAATTTGTACATCTGCGTTTCTGCAGATTTGTCGTCTTCATTCTCTTCTTGCTCTGGACCAGACTCTGGCTCGAACATGTAAGGCTGGATTGATAAGTCTTCCCTTGTTGAAATCTTTAAAATCAATTTGTAAATAAAAGCTTCTTGATAATCGTATTTCTGCAAAATTGGCTGACAATGATCATTGGGAGTGAGACCTGGAGGATATGAAGCACCTCATTTGCATTTAAAGAGACAACTTCAAATTGAGGAGATCTGAGGACCCGTTTACACGGAGCTGGTTTTCAGTGAAATTGCAACAACATGCGTAAACTTGATTGAGTTTATTTTTTTATTTTTTTGGTCTTAGTTACATATTTACTAAAACATTTGAAACTATACGCTTCGAAAGGAGCTTGCCACACCAAAACATTCACTTGTTGAAGACTACTGTCAGGTGTAAAATCCTAACTTTCCAACTTCTGCAACTTTACAACATTTTATTCAACAAATCAACAGGTTTACAATTCTTCATGACATCTGTCTTGCTCTTTTAGTCATTTTAGCTGTATTTCTGGTACGAGGTAACATGTAAAATGCATAGCACATGCTGTCTTCATTTTATTGTCTTTTTATAAAGGCCTTGTTTTCTAATTTAAATCAACCCTGACCCTTCAACCTCTAATTTCTGAATGCTTAAATACTTTGGCAAAGGAAGTCAGTTTTATTCTAAGAAGACATAGAATCACTTTGTGATGTTAACTTTTTAAAAAAATTTATAAGGTCACATCAAAAAACAAAATTTGTTGCAAGGCAAAGAAATAACTTTTAAAACATCAATGTCCTGTAGTTCAGACCATGTGTAAGGTGATGGATCACAGTCTGTTTACAGCATCTTTACATATTTGAGGTGTGTTTGCAAGGATTAATATTTGCACTTACAGATAAATCAATGTTTCTATGATTTATGACTTTAAACAAAAGCTCATATTTCACCACTGAGACTTTGGTTTTCTAACTGGGTGTGTGGGGGTGTACACTCCCACATCTTTATGTATTTTGGGATGTTTAGTTGAGTCCAAGAATTTGATGCAGATGTAGGTATTTATCAATTTTTTTTCACTTTGTGAAAATGCCTTCATACAACCAGCAAGTTCAACATTAACAAACTCAGGGGCAGACTGGCATACAAGTCTCTGGTGGTGGTGGTGGTGGTGGTGGTGGTGGGG
>NW_013952551.1:426148-428150 GCF_001266775.1 Austrofundulus limnaeus
GTGGTGGGTTGCGTGGGTGGGGTGTCAGCTTCACTCAGCTCCATAAGTGCTGTGTTTTTAATAGTCATGCTTTGGGTACTTGCGAAGGGCACATGCACACCCTCGCCAGTGGTGGAGGTGTTTATACTTTGTTGTAGATTTCTCCAAAAGGACATGTGGCAGTACACATTATAACTTATGCCTTTGCCGAGTTAACTTGCCTCCATCAGCTGATCTGCTCAGAGCACGGCTGGCCGAGGAGTGGACTTATGGACCACATACAACCTGTGAGGGCAGCCAGGAGGGCCTGTGACCCCCACCCCACCCCCCAATATTTGGTGGCCCCACCAGTTTTATCTTTGCTTTGTGCTCATTTTAATTCCCCCTAGCTATTTAGGATTAGTAAAACCATAAAAATTTAAAATTAATTTGCAAAACTAAGAGTTGAGAAATGAAAAATTACTTAAAATAAAACATAATCTTAAAATAGACCTGAATAAAAACTGAATGTCCTCAACACTAGGATGCATGTTCTCATGAGGTTAGAGGCATTAGTTTTCTATAGCAAATATAAATATTAGAGATTTTTTTTGGATGGATAACAATGAAGTGTCGCCATTCAATTGAATGGAGGCAGAGGGCAAATAAATGGAATTTTCACATCCAACTCATAAAAAGACCATTAAAATCATAAGTCAACCCTGACACTTTGTGTAACATTTTAGACCTTAGGTGACAGAAATTTAACATTTAACAATTGACATTTAGAATGACCTCTAACACTTTTTGACCTGAATTTACCTTTATTTGCCTCTTATTTATACTTCGTTGAAAACAAGCTTTTTGGCGCCAATCAGCTTCATCTCTGTTTTCAGGATTAGTTGAACTTGTTTAATGGTGCAGGCACCTGACTTTATTGATGGCAGGTGGAAATTAAATATGGTCGACTGTATAGATTTTTATCTGCTTTTATAATTGTGGAGTCATCATTATCTGCCAGCTTTTCAAACTCTGACTTAACAACAGAAAAAACTGTCAGTAAATCTGTATTATGAGAAAAAAAAGAAATGAATTTGAAGTTGAATTCAAATGCATCTGATAAAAACAAGTTTTCAAAGTGAAATACTGTATATGCAACTAAACTGAAAGACCAAAAGTCTGTAAAGGGGAACTCATTATCACAGGTTCACCATGACACTTGAAACAAATAACATTAAACCTTAAAGAAAGAATAAGGAGGTTAGATTTAGTACTAAATTTATTTTAAAGATGCCACCTCAGTTAGTCATTAGTCAGAAATATCTGCCATAAAGTTAAAGGAATAATCTGTAGTGTGACAGCCTTCAAATGTCAAAGAGTCTAGGGTTGTTTGTGTTTTTTATTAGCATTATTTTAATGGATTTTTACAGCTGAATCGACCATGCAGTTTAAAATCTGTCTTGATGTGTTGATACATTTTGGGGGAAAAAACTCATTAATGCTCAAAGCTATTATTTAAAAATAAAATGCCTGCCTCAGAGACTCCTAGAAAGTATTTTGAATATTTTCATTATTCTTTTTTTCACCTTCTCTGAAATGTAAAGTTGCTGGTCAATTAAGCTGTTATGTAAGTGCTGGTTTGTCCTACTTTTCAGTGAGCAAACAGCATTTTATTTCTTGTGTTTTGCTTGATTTATGCAGTAGTTTGGAAACATTATTTGTATATTCTGTTAAACTGTGATGTCTCTTCCAGGGTTATAAAAGGTTACATATTTTATTTTCTTATAACTCAAATTTCAACATAACAATGCATGTAAAATTTTATAAAATAGTATTATAAATGGAGAATATTTGAGAAATATAGAGTGAAAAGAAATTTTTCTGTGCAAATGTTTCACTGCAATACCTATGACTTGCTCTGAAACAAAAGCAAACTTTTTTTTTATTTAAAACAAAAAAGTATGGCATTTTAATCCTATTCAACATTTTCTAAAAAATGCAGACTTCCTTTAAATCAAATTTGCTTCCTATGATTAATATATAC